>NC_048303.1:46366140-46524508 GCF_013100865.1 Trachemys scripta elegans
CCGCCGGGGGGTGCGCTGGGAGCCGGTCCGCCGGGGGCCAGGAGCCGGTCCGGGGTCGCGGGGTGCGCTGGGCCGGGGGGTGCGCTGGGCCGCGGGGCCGGGATCCGGGGGGTGCGCGGGGCCGCCGGGGGCTGGCAGTGCTGGGTGAGCCGGGGGTGGTCGGCCGGGGGCCGGGGCCGGCACCCCAGGGCCCGAGCCGACCCAGCCTGGGTCGCGCCTCCTCCCCCCACACCCCCCCTTACCTGCTTCAGGCTTCCCGCGAATTAAATGTTCGCGGGAAGCAGGGGAGGGGGCGGAGACTTTGGGGAGGGGGCGGAGTTGGGGCGGGGGCGTGGGCGGGGCCGGGGTCCTGTGGAGTGTCCTCCATTCGGAGGCACAAAATATGGTAACCCTAAATCACCCAGCAACTCCTGGTTTGGAAAAATTGGGCCACTAAATATAGATTTAGGAGCCTAACTTGAGACGCCTTGTTTGCAAATCTTACCCTGTATGTTTACTATTTGTACAGGTACGATAAATAAATTGTTAGCCCCCTCCAGCTTCACTAGCCCCCCTCTACCTGACCACCAAGATCAGTGAAGAGGCACTTGCAATCACACCAGAAAAGGTGGCGGGGAGTGTGCCCACTTCCCCTCAGTTTCTGGGCACTACTGCCCTTTTTTTAGTCCCAGTTCTGCCCTGGCCTCAGCTGCTTATATCATCTGCTCCTCACACACTGGTGCCAGTCTTTGAACAGGTTAATAAGCAGATAGTGGGGCATGTTGTGAGCACAGAGCAGAAAATTAGGGCCAAGGGAACCATGGCAGATAGGGACTCTTCTAAGATGCGGCTGGGTCAGGACTCTTATCTACTTATGTTCCCCTCACTCTAGTAGCTGAGCACCTACTGCCAGAGAACCTCCTTCCTTCATGACAGGGCAGAAGTTGCCTCCTTAGAAATAGGGAATCCCAGATGAGGGCCCTGGTGCGTCGTGGCTTGGTGGACTACAACAATCTACCATAGCATTTACAGCTGACTATTTTTTAACAGTGTTTGATAAGTATCTTCTGCTTTAGCCTGCAGTTGTCTGGACATAAAACTCCTGTCGTGAAGTCAGCATGAGAACCTAAAAAATTTGCTTCAGTTGTCTGTGCAGTGAAATTTTAGATGTGCAAAGGGTTCTAAGTAAGGTGTATATTGAAAATTAAACCCTTACTATTCCCAGCGCATCAGCTCGGAATCAGCCCTGAATTCTCTCTCAGGTTCAATAAGATTGTAATAAGGTCACTCACGTAGTCTCGGCATCAAGTTGCAGAGCCACACCTCCATTTCCCCTCACTGAAGACAATCTCTCCCAAGTTGGCAGATGATTTGGAGTTTAGTCCCAGGGCCAAACCAACGAGTCTTTCCCGGCCCATGCAAGATAAAAACCAAGTAGTCCCTCACTCTCCTGTGCACAGTCCCTTTCCTTAGAGTTCATGTCTCTCCTTGGGCTAAGTCTTTCCTTCTGGCTGCAGGGAAGCAAAGGAGCCAGGGACCCTTCTCCCAACCCCTTCTGGAAGCTCCAGACTGAGCCTCCTTAAGAGCAGTGGCACAGACCGGGCCTTAGGCCTGCACCACCGCTCCCATTTCAGGCCAAACAGTCCTGTTCCCCACAGGTTTTAATCTTCACAAAAAAAACCAACCCTTCACTCCTCAGCACAGGGCCTCTTGGGCCTGGGGCTCACAAACAGTCCCTTATCCCTGGACTTCTTCCACAGCCTCTTGGTAGACAGCCACATCTACCATCCACACCAGCTCAACCACCTTCCCTTCCTTGAGGTGCTTTCCCAGCCCCTTGACTGTCCTAGCCATCCCTGAGGCCTAGGCTCTCCCCTATACCACTGTGAGAAGACAACATCCCAATGGTTTGAGCCCTAGGCAACTGTTATAGTCCTGCCATCACATGACTGTCATGTGACCACCCACCCCCACCCCCAGGCACTATAACAGCAGGACACAGGCCATGCTGAAGCTGAGCTGGGCCACAATGGATACTGCCATACATCTCCCTGATTCTCCAATTATATGGAGCCTGTCATGCTAAGTGTTACAAACTTTCTAATCGCACAAAACCGAACACCCTGGCCACCCCACCCCCACCCCATTTCTGAGGTCCTGCCCCTGCTCATGCCATCCCCCCTCACTCTGTCGGGCACTCTCTCCCACCCTCACTCCCTCACTCATTTTCACCGGGCTGGGGCAGGGGGTTGGCGTATGGGAGGGGGTGAGGGCTCTGACTGTGGGTGCGGGCTCTGGGGTGGGGCCAGGGAGTGGAAGGATGTGCTAGGGTGGGGAGGGCTGGGGTGCAGGCTCTCAGGTGGGCCAGGGATGAGGGGTTTGGAGTGTGGGCAGTGGCTCCAGACTGAGGCAGGGGTGTGGTTGGGGGTGTGGGTTCTAGGATGGGGCCAGAAATTAGGGGCTTAGGCTGGGGCAGGGATGCGGGTGGGGTTTTGGGGTGTGGGCTCTGGGCGACATCTACCTCAGGGGCTCTCCTGAAGCTACATGTTCCTCGTCTCCTAGGTGGCGATGCAGCCAGAGGTGCTGCCCCGCAGCTCCCATTGACCATGGTTCCTGGCCAATGGGAGCTGAAGAGCCAGCACTTGGAGTGTCAGGCAGCGCGCTGAGTTCCTCTGGCCACGCCTCCGCCTAGGAGCCGAGGATCATGTTGCCACTTCTGGGGAGCCACACGGACCCAGGTAGGGAGCTTGCCAGCACCACCAACTGGACTTCTAACAGCCCGGTCAGCAGTGCTGACCGGAGCTGCCAGGATCCCTTTTCAACCAGGCGTTCCAGTCGAAAACTGGACACCTGGCAAGCCTAGCTGTGCTCCTTCCCTACTTCAGTGCTGGCTCCTCTAGGCTCAGGTATTCTCCCCCTTTCCCCCCACCACAGATCAGTAGCATCACCTCCTTCCAACTCTGATCGCCTGCCAGACCAGTGCCTTTCCCAAGTGTCCCTAGCTCAAGACCACTCCTCATTTCCCTCACAACTAAGCAGCCTTCCATTTATTTAGAGTTAAATATTTAAAAAAGATCTCGCTGAGACCTCTAGGTATCCAGCTAGTTAGTTAATATTATAACAAGCATCATCTAAAAAAAAAAAAAAAAACACACTAACTCTCAAAGAACAAATAATGCAGCCAGCTACAATGAAATGTGCTTTCCACCTCCATTCCCCAACTCGCTATCCTCCACTAAACCCTATCAAATTAATGATCTTGTGCAGCATCCCTGGAAGATCGCCCAATTTGGGCTGTTTTGGACTATGGTCCATGGTCCTGGAGCCATCACCTGGAATGATGCCCTAAGGCTAGTCCCTCTTCTATAAGGAGGGGGCTCCCGCTTGAGCACATTTGCCAGTCGTAGTTGTGGCAGTAAGGCATGGGGGAAGATGGTCCCTCACAAAGGCAGGGCCAAGGCATTAGGGCTTTAGCAGTCATAACCAACCACTTAATCGCCATCTGGAGCCCCATGTTTCCACCAATCCCCACCCAAATATATCTCCCCACAGTCCCACACTGACCCAACAACCCCCTCCTGCCAGCCACAATCGCCTCACCCAAGGAATCCCCCCAACCTCTTCTGTTACCACCAAAACTCTCTGACATTCTAACAACCCCACTCACGTTTAGTCCAGCTTTCCCAACCCAGTGAGCCCATCAAGCTCTCTCACACTAAGTAGCAACCAGCACCTGCCAACCCCTCATGCCCCTAATCCCAGCAAATCCCTTGTCATCCTCAAATCAGTGTCCCATCCATCTCTTCCCCAATCCCTCAGCAACCTGTCCTGCCAACTTCAGTGCCTCCAACCCACAGACCCCCCCTATGTTTTCCCCCAACCAGTGCCCCCCATGTTTCCTCAACCCAACAATCTCCCTTCATGGCCCCCCGCATCTCTTATCGCCCTCAGTCGCTACCCCCCGCTCCCAAGGCCTTATCACTATCTCTAATGTACCACCTGCTCCGTGAACTACAGCACAGAGAATCTAAAACAGATTTACGGCTAAAGGCTGCAGCCTGCCTAAATGTCTCACCCCTTCTCTTGGAAATAGCAATCAATACCTGTTCTAGGAAAGAAATAGTTTTTGACACATTCTAGTATGCCACAAAAGACACGCTTCTGTGTCTTTTCTCCCATCCCTTGTAGGGTGGGTAAACTGTGAGGAGGAATAAAAAAAAATTCAGAGATCTAAGGACAGTTACATTGCTCAATACAGTGTGAAGTGAGTCCTCTTGATGGATGGCCCAAGGGCCGGAGGTCTAATAACTGCCTTTGTGTAAAGCTGGCAGACAAGATGAGTATCAGCAGCCACTTACTCTGTGTGGCCCTTGCTTCCCTAGGTTAAAATTTACTTCCTCCTACTCCTCGCTCATGTCCCAGATGATAGATTTTGCAGTCAGTTTTCTAGCATCTGGATACGTGATTCCTAGTAACATCAGCAGGAGCTTTGCCTGCTCAACAACTGCAAAATAAGCTATTTTGGCCCAGGTTTTCAAATGGTCTCACCGCTGCCTTCTTCTGTGTGCACAAACATTTGCATCTCCATGTCTGACAATGGCCACGTACCGGCAGCTGACAGCACCTGTACGCGGCATCTAGGCAAGAGATAAAATGGGGTTTGTGTATGCAAATTTTACCAGCTACTCCTGCTTAAAAAGTGGGCCTGGTCAACTCAAGGCTGCTTTTTAAAAAATACAGCCCTGGGTGCGCTTTATGAATATGAAGTTTGTTAATTGAATGAATTCAGCACCTCATCAGTTACAAAGGGTTGCATAGTGGTCACATTGTAGTCAGCTCTTCCCCAGTGATAAAATGAAGTTCTCAAGCTGACCGCCTCATTTCAAAGCTTAAAAAGTCTCATTGCTCCAGGCTGCCCCATTTGAAAAACATTCTATGGAAGCTACTACGAGTGGGTTAGAAGGCTGAAAACAGTTTTTTAGTGAAGCCAAACCTATGTCTTTCTTGGCACTAATTGTACTGCTGCTTATGACTGCTGTCTCTCTCTAGCCATGCATGCTCACATCCTGTTTTCTTCTTAACTGCAGCTGCAGAATGAATTAGAGATTTTTCTAACCTAACGTTCACATTTTCTCCCTTGCCAGTATGTTTCTAAATCATGCTGATTTAGCCTTCATTGTAAAGGCTTATAAAATAATTATTGTGCCCAGTGACACAACATACAGATCAGCCAAAGCCACTCAGTATAGAAAACATCACAATAGCACGAACTGTATTTGAATGCACAGTCATTGAATCATGCATGCAAATAGGGAACCAGCCAGCCTCAGTAGACACTGCAAGTACAATCACCTAGTTCACAGGCAGAGTTGTGATAAGTTTGTGTATATGTCTAGGCATTTAATTGCACACACAAAGTTACACAAGACTTGGCACCTTTCCTCTAAAAAAATAAAATAAAACTTAGTCCTTCGTGTCTAACCGCATTAGTTTGGCTAGTGTTCGGAAAATACCAGCATTCTGAGGGTTAAAGTTAAGTTTTCTTTAATTTGAAACACAGAGCACTGATTCAAATTCATGGCAGACACCAAATACTTTTGCTATTAGGTAAGCAAATCTGTAGCTCTCCCTGCCTCGTTTACTGACAGACCATTTGCACCCTAACACTAAAGGGCAATATCCATTATTCACAAGAGGAAAACTATAGATTGATTCCCTTGCAGCTCAGATAAATGTTGCTCTGCATCACTCCATCATGGAACTGACTTACCGTAACACATAAACCTGTTAAAGTAAGATTAATATGTAAACGTGCATCTGGTGACCAGAAATGTATGTGCTTAATACCCCACATAGAGAGTGGAGAATGATCCTCCTCTTAGGCTGTAACTTAATGTGACAAAATACCCCATCCTTACCTCATACTCGTGCCTAGATCTTCACCGCCTCTGCTGCCTCTTTGTGCCTTTCTGGCACTACAAACGGGCCATAAAGCTGGCTTAACGAGCCAAAATGAGGATTTGCTTGGTGTCACACAATCCCCAGTGTAGGGGGAGAGGAATCAGGGCAAGAGGAAACATGGATGAAGCTCCTGTGGCCTTTATCAGCCAGTGCAAACCAGAACAGGCCTGAAGCTGCTCTGACTTGTGGATGGATCCACACTGAGTGCAGCCTGGCCAAATCCAAGGATTAGGGAACTATGTCCTTGAAAGTAATCAAAACTGGTTCTGGAGGACCAAGGGGAAAAAGTGAGCTCCTGCACTGAGGACCCTTCATGGAGTATGCCCTGTGTAGGGCACTCTACCAACCCTAGTGCCCTGCCATGAAACCATGTCAGGGGAGTAGCAATCTCAAAGGTAGGCAGAGCCCAAACCTTTCAAAGCTTTATGTGGTAAAACCAGCACATTATACATCACCTGGAAATCAATTGGTGTCCAGTGCAGATTATTTAGCACAGGTGTAAAGTCCAGGATATTTAATAAGCATCAGTCACCTTCTATGCTAGCTGCAGTTTCTGAATAGGCTTAAATTATGGGCCTATGTAGCACACACTGCAGTAATCCAACCTCAAAGTGACTAAGGCAGGGCTAACTGGCAAGTTCTGTACCTGAAGGAAAACGCTGCTGCCTTCTGCAACACATGAAATGAAAAGCATTTTTGGCAACTGCTATTACCTGGATATCTGCTGGCAAGGGGCTCCAAGAAGTCCCCTCCCTCCACCCAGGCTGTGAGCCTACATACAAACTGTGGGAACATTTCCACACTCGGGGGAGTTGATATAAACTCTAGCATAGTTACTAGTTTATGAACTGCAAACCTCAGTTCAGTCTTATCTGGACTGATCTCAGCCAGGTAACAGTCCTCAACACCTTACCTGTACTAAACGCTCAGCCAGGCTAGCTGGGTCAAAAGAGGTGAAGATCAGGCCATATAAAGCTGGGTGTCTTTAGTCCAAAGACTAAGAGAAACTGCTGCCAATACCACCTCACTAATCACCCTAAAAGACTCATATGCATGTTGACAAAAAGGAAAGAGAGAAGAAAACCCTGTTGATCCCCAGCCAGGCCTGACAAGCCATTACCCAATACTACGTGCTGGGATCTCTCAGAAAGAAAGAAACGGACTCTGTAGATCATGGTCAGGGGTTAAAGTCAGTTAACAACTCTTCATGGCCAATGGTAATGAAGGCAACCTGACAGATCTAAATGAATCCCTGTAGCTACGTGAGCTTCAGCCATTGCCAGGATCATTAATTTGTACAACTGGCACCCAAGCTGAAAATTAAACTGGCTCTGGTTGAGGAGCCCCAAGAACTGCAGATGTTACCTGCACTGCTTTCCCATAACCTTCTCAATAATACTTCACCACCACCAACGGGTAATAACCGGTGAAGGTGATAGCAACAAGCAGAGAACTGGAGAGACTGTCAATGTCAAGAGAAAGGTTCTTGGGCAAGAATCTAATAAGTGTTTCTTAAAAGCAGCTGGCATCTTTTCTTCCTGAAGGGAGATACTAATAATCAGATCCAGCAATGGCCCGAGAGTGCCCGCACTTGCATTCATTAGCCACAATGGGCAGGTAGCTCACCCACCAGTCGTAACCTGTGTGCACATGCAGCACTTCAGCTAGCAAGCCTGGCCAAAGCGCCATCAGAGAAGACTCCATTTGCTCCCACCAAGCGTAGCTCTGCTCCCCCTGCTACAGCTCGCTTAATCTGCAACACAAAGTAGTGCTAACATTCCTTTCCCTGAGAAACACTCAGCTAACCCTGTCACCCGAGGCAGATTAAGATTTATTGGGGCCCTGGTCACAAAGAACATTTGGGCCCCCCATGCCCCAGGGGTCCCCAAATTTTCTGGGACCCCCTGTGCACAGAGCCTGGGGACATGTGAGTTAATCTGCCACTGCCTGTCACTAGCTGTGAACCCAAAGAGTTCCTCTGAGTCGACTGCAGCAGATGCTATGATGGAGATAAAGAAACAATTAAACTATGGATCAGCCTTCCTGAAGGGCTGGAGCCATCTCTCCAGAGTCTCAGAGGTTTGCAGGGAAGCTGATCCATTAAACAAGACCCTCTCCCCTATTTTCAGGTAATTTACAGGTGCTTCTGAAGTCACCAGTTTAAAAGGGAATCACAGAACCCTGGGCCCAGGTCATGGCAACTTAAACAATACTTCTCAGTTTACAGTGAAGGGAACCCTTACCCTGAAGATCAATCTAGTAATGACAGTTGTATATGCAGGGCCACCCAGGGGGGGGCAAGTGGGGCAATTTGCCCCAGGCCCTGGGCCCCGCGAGCCCTGGCCGAGACTCCCTTCCCTGGCTACTCACCCGGCGGCGGTCTGGGTCTTCGGCAGCACTTCGGCAGCGGGCCCATCAGTCGCTCCAGGTCTTCGGCGGCATTTCGGCGACGGGTCCTTCAGTGCTGCCGAAGACGTGGAGCAAGTGAAGGACCCGCCGCCGCCGCAGATTCGGAGCGCTGCCCGGTGAGTACAAGCGCCGCAGCGGGTGGCGCCTTTTTTTATGTCTGCTCCCCCACTTTGCCCCAGGCCCCCTGAATCCTCTGGGCAGCCCTGTGTATATGAAAAGTAGGTATGAGAGCTGGGCAAAGCCTACGTACATTTCCACCAGCGGTAGTTCGAATATTTTAGTGATTTTGCTTTGGCTGTGTTTGCCCCACTTATGTGTGTGACTATTCTAGCAAAGGAGTTTACTGACAGGGAAGGGCACATATTGAGAGCCATCGATCCCCTTGTACTCACACTGGGTCTGATCCTGCACCACTGAAGTCAATGAGAGGTTTGCCATTGACTTCAATGGGTGCAAGATCACACACCCTGAAGAGTAGCTTATTCTGCGAGTTTCAGCGGGACTTTCTGAGTAGTAAGGTGCTACTGAACTTGAGTTAGAGTGACAAATCTAGCCCTGGGTGAATATTTGAGTAGATTTTCAGAAAGTGAATTTAAATGTATTTGTCACGAGCATTTACACAGGAAACCTGATTGTGAGAATTAACCTCCCCCACTGAGGAAAAAAAACAACCACCTACCTCTGACTTAGCTGAGGCACAGCCTGAATTGGAATATTTGCAATAAGCTGCTTGTGAGTGAGCTACAGAGCAAAAATTATTCACAGAAAATAGCTCAGGGAATAATTTCAAATAGGGAATCGATCAAAGAGAATTGGACAATCTGCCCACAGAAAAATATACCACATTCCAGTAATTACAAATTATTCATACAGCTCTAATAGGTATATTCATAATAGCCAATTTGGAAATTGCTATAAAAATATAAACTGTAGTTCAATATTTCATTTAAAAAATCCTGCTTTAACATACAGATGCCCTCTTCCCCACCAGCAACAATATCTCAAACCTCTAGCTATACATTTCTGAACGTCAAGACAAAATTTAGCTTTCAGCATAGCTTGTTTATTCAGCTTCTTGTCAAGTATCTGCCTTAAGTTGAATTTGGAATGGAACCACTGAGACCAGCTCATCTCTAATACAATTAGTGAGTGCTTGGAACCATAAACTCCTGTTGGAAATCCTGACTTGTGGGTGCATGAGGTTAATATTAAAGTATTTAGGAGGGCTGCTTCAGTTTACCTTCAGCTGTTTGTCATAAATAGCACAGCTGGCTTGAGATAATACCAAATTGATAAAAGCCGAGTTGCAATCAGTTTATGAATCTAAACAGGTATATGAGACATAAAAACAGCACATACCTCAATTGTTAGGTATTTACAGTGAGCTATTGGGATTATTAATTCCACCTGTTTCAGGTATCCTTTCTGCATATTTTGTGAATACAGGTGATGGATTGGGCTGCAATCTGCTCAAGCATTGCTCCTCAGTGCGAGCCAGGTGTAAACCCTTCTGCTAGTGAAGTTATAGCAGACACACAAGCACACTGACTCCATGCGTATCAGTGTGTGATTGTTAAGGTTTTACAGAAGCAGCTGCCTTGGGGTATTAACCTATGAAAACTATTCACACACCAGTGAGGAATCAAGACCAAGCAAACCAATGAGCCACTTTTCTGGATTGTTGATATAGTTGTGCATTATTTATCGGTTCAAGAGCACATCTTCTCAACATTTAAAAAAGAGAAATACAAAATCATATCACGGTTTAGAAATACTTAAAATGCTGAAGCCAAGGTCTGTTCAGATCTTACAAGTTGCCTAGTGCTCTGCATTCCCATTGCAGTCAAAAGTTTCCAGTGAAGCCAAGGCAAGTTGAGGGCGTTCAGCTTTGTTTTAGCAGACATTGGGTTTGAGAAAAATGTGCATGTCAAAATGGAGGCAGATGTTTAGGATAGAGGTTAGGGGCTGCTTTTCACTAAGGACGCCATACTCCAGGGGAGTTGGAGTTAGGAATTGAGGGCAGAACATGGCCAAAGATCATCACCATGAAGGAAGACTATGGAAGCAACTCAGGTAGTAAAAATACAGTATAACTGCCTGCTGAGATGCAGAAGAGGGGCTAGGTGGGACTATGGTTCTCACCAATAACAAAATGTCTCTCTTTCTGTGACAGTATTTCTCAAAGGGGCAGACTGGAGCTCTTCACAGGAGGCTTTACCCCCTTAAGGGAGGCTCAAGCAGTACTGGGCCACGTGAAAAATATTTTCCTTAGGACTAGAAAAAAAATTAAAATCCAGTATCGTATATTCACTACCGAGTTTTAACCACTCCTTAGATGTTTGCTGAGCTAAAGCAGAAAGACAACAAAATATCCAGGCTTGCCTCTGAATCTTTAAAATATGCTCCCATGTTGTTTAGAGACAGGCCTCACTGTACAGCTTTGCCTTGTTTCTTTCCATGTTTGTGCGTCAGCAGCCAGGCTGTTAGCAGCAGGCTCGTGCTTGGCATAGCACTTTAATTGAGCTCTCTTTTCAAGAGTGTGTATGGTGTGGTAACAATGAAAACAGGCTCCTTATCTCTATAGCCACCCTATGACAATAAGTTGAAATTTTACAGCCTCGGGAAACCCTTGACTTGGGGTAGTCTCTAGCTGGCCTAGAATGCATATGGATGACTTCTATGCTGCCTCCCCCCATAATCGTCAAAGTAGGACATTCCCTAGGAGAGAGCATATGGCACTTTTCATCCCCCCTTAAGGGGCATAGACAACTGGACATGGATTAGAGCAGGACCACTCTAATTTATAGTAGCCACACTGGCCCTGGGCTGGCTGCAGGATTGAGAAGCCGCAAATGGCTTCCCCATTTCAGCTGCACCCAAGCAATCGTAGATGTATCTGGAGATGAAAACCCCAGTCTATTACTATTCAATGGCATTTTAAAATACTTTACAACGAAGAGAAATGTGTTAGTTAACATCAGTAAAAATGTAAAAGCTGCTTTATAATCTATGAAACACAACATGAGGTCTGCAGCGGGGTGGAAAATGGATTCACTTGGTCTCAGGCATCACCAAGCAAAACACTCTGGGTCAAACGTTAGGCTCAGAAACACCAGTATAAATCCAGAGTAATGCCACTTTAATCAGTGCTCTTATTTTGGATTTACACCAGTGAAACTGGGAATTGAATTTGGTCCTGCATCTTCTTCAGTGTACATGTGTTAATATCAGGCTAGTCCACCTCAGTAACATGAAAAAAACTTCTATAGGTCAAAGAACATATAAGCATATCATTCTAGAGGTTCAAGTTCAAGATTTATATTATTTGACTTTCCTTGTATTGACTTCATTTTGCTCTCACGCTGCCATGCTCAAGCCAGCTCATGCTACAGAAAATGTATTTGTATATTTTATGAACATAATAGCTTAATGGTGAAATTATAGAAGTTAGAGCTAGAAAGGACCTGTTAGGACACCCAGTGCATCCCCTTGAGACTGAGAGTGAGGATTATTCCCTATAGTGTATTTTCTAGAGCTTTGTCTTGTCTTATTTAAATGTCTCAAGCAATGGAGCTTCCTCCTCTTCCTATGGGAGATTAGTTCACAGTCTGATAGATCTCTCCATCAGGAACATTTTCTTTGTTAGTTTTCATTCATTTCAGCCCATTACTTCTACTTACCTTACCCATCCCTTCTATAACTCCATCTGTGGTGGAACACCCTTCAAATAAACAGAGGGTTATCATGTCCCCCTTTGCTGTTGCACTCCATACTACAATAGCAAATAACACTGGCAAAATGCAAACATATTCTAAAAGTGGAGGGCCTGATCCTCCTCGGTGTTGAGGACCACTCAACCATTTACAAGGGTTGGGCCAGAAAAAATAATATTGATTCTTTTGAGATACTGTCATCTTGAGTTCTAGTTTCCCCAAAAATGTCATTGTAATTGACTCCATTCATTCTCATTGAGACTTCTGAACAATCAATTTAGTTATCATGGAGTTTTAAAACACTATTTTGTTGGTCTAGGAGACAACTAACTGGTTTTGAAAAGATCACCTCTTTTCAAATCAGCAAGAGCTAAAACAGATATAGCATAATTTGCTACCTGATACGGTAATTTTAAAATGTATTTTATCATATGCTGTACCCAATAATGGAAAACTCTTATGGATTGCAATGGAAGCAAGAAAAACCACATTGTAGTATAATATAGAACTGTTTTATAGTTCAGTATAAAAGTAATATCTGTATATATTTTTTGATTTCTAAGTAGAGATAAGATTCTCATTTTTTTTAATATGTAAAAGGAACAAACATCTAAAATTCAAACACTGACACCCATATGTTGACAACAAACTCATGTATTGGATGAGTGTGATTCAAGAAAAGGGAAAACTTACAAATACAGATGTACACTGTATGGGATTAATATGCCTTGAATGATTTACAACTAATGATGCCTTCTGGCCTTCAAAAATTAGAAAAGCTATCCCACCTGTATAGCCCAAAATAGGATCCTCCTATGAAAACAACAGGAAAATGGTTCACAGCACTTATCACATATCACATGAGCCACTTTGTCTAAGGAGCCACAGATCAGCCAAGGTTGTGCATTCCCCTGCCCAACTATAGAAACTAAAATGGCTAAATGGGGGCATTATCAGCTAGGCAAGATCCTTTCATTATCTGCATATGTATAAACCCTTTTCTTCCTCCCAGCCTAGCTAAAAAACTCCAAGTTATGAAACAAGAGTGATACCCCACTTTTCTCTGCAAGTGACCCATTGCACTTTGAGTGGATCAAGAAGAAATGGGTGGGTAAGTTGCAAGTTAAACAAACTAGAAATGAGCCTATAAGATTGAAGGTCAAATTGGGCAAACTGTTACCTCAAGAAATCCAAGCCAAATTTTCACTCCAATTACAAACTATACACTGTTTTCTTGTAAATCAAATATACTATGAATAATCTATTCTTCACCCCTAATTAGAATCTGCACATTTATCTGCCTTGTGAGTTAGATCTATATACTTCTATATGTGGAAAATGTCTCATTCTTTTTTAGGTTCCAAACAATGTGAAATGCTTAGTATAATCAAAGAATGTATGGAGTGTCTCCTCCAAATTTAGATCATTATAAGAATTTTGCTGGTTTTCATTGTAAATAATTGTTGCATTCTAGAAGTAATAGGAATTGTCAGGCACAAGAAAGAATAAATATTGAAAGATATAAACCAGGGTATAACTCTGGAATATTAACAGAAGAATATTAACAGAAATTGCTTAAGGGCGGGAGGGAATCCCAACTGATAGTAGGGGCAAATAATGAAATGCAATCCTTGAAATGAATCAGACTTAAAAAACCTCCAATAAGAAAAGGATTGAGGAAATTTGTTATAAACCAACGCCATCTTCAAGATGCTAATGTAAGCAGCAAAGAAACTAAGAGAGGGGAAATCTGGGACCCACTTGGCACATGTCCAATAGGAATCAGAGAGTGGCCCTTTCCTATGAGCCCTGAAACTAAGATATACAAAGTGAGGTCACCATGTGCTCAAGGGAGTTGAGTCAACCCACCACAAGAAGCTGCAGAATCCCAAGTGTGACCGATGTTTAGACCAGCTGTGTGGAAGGAATCTCCACCTTCCCAGGATTAAGAGGATAACATGAAGAAGTGGTGAGATTTCATTCCCAAGATTGTATTTCCCCTTCTATTCTTTAACATAAATAAGTGTAGGTTATCTTGCTGAGTCTACACTCTCTAGTGAGACCTCAAGTAACCATATTTTAGATTCTAAGAGAGCTTGAAAACAATAACTTGAAGCAACTGCTTTAAATATTCTGAAGTTGTCCCTTTTGGACCAGTTTAGTCACAGAGAAGTAACCACTCTTCAATATGCCTTAAAGACAAGTGCACCCATGCAAGTGTGATAAATGTACTAGTATTAAAGAATTGATGATCATTACTAAATGTATTAAGAAATCTTGGTAATTTGCATATTTCCTTGATATAACTGCTGAGTCTCAATTGTAGTCTGTTACAACTGCTTGCAAGATTGTATTATGTAGTACACACAATTGGTTGTGTCTGTATTTGAGTGGTGAACTATTGGTTATACATTAATGTGGTTCTGGATTAATTAACAAATTGTTTGGTTAAGAATAAGCAACTGTCCTTTTTGAGAAATACCGTTTAAGTTAAAAGTTTACCTGAAAAGATCCCAGCGTTAAACTAGTAAGCTAACAGTCCCTGGACTCAATAAAATATTGGATTCTAATATATAGTTTTTTATAATGTAATATGGCCTAGTAGGTAGGGCACTGGACTGGGACATAAGAGACCTCGGGTCTATTTTCATCTCTGTCACAGGCCTGAGGGGTGATCTTGGGCAAGTGACTTCACTCTGCCTCAATTTCCCCATCTGTAAAATGGAAATAATTATAATCACGTTTGTTAGATTTTTGGCTGTAAAATCTAACAGGTAGCCTGGCAAATTCATAAATTCACACAATACAAAGACAAGAAACATACCAACACCACTTCATCACTTTTGTATTTTATTGTGGAACTGAGTTTGTTTCCTTTACATCAAATATCCTCAATGGAAGAGGGGATATTGCACACAAATATCATAAAAGCACTACATATTACTTTCACTGGAAACTATTTTTCTACATTAGATATGACTGGATAGAATAGAAGTGATGCAGGATTATAAGACATATTACCATACACAGCTGCAGACTGATACAAACACCATTCAGAACAAGAGAGAGGAGTGTGTGAGGTGCTTCTCAGCTGGCAACAAGACTGTTTCTTTCCATAGTTTGGAAGATACATGGCTGCATGCAAACATGTGAAAGCACATTGTACTTCATAATCGCTCTTCTACTGTTGTGATTACAGCCCAGTCTTGAATGAATTTTATGGATAGCTCCTGTCATCTGGAGCGCCTAGCTAGCTAAGTGCAGAGAAGCTTTTTTTCCCTTTTTTCTTCCTTTTCAATATTTTTATGCTGCCTTTTTATTTAGTTATTTGATTTTTTTTTGTAAAGTCACAACAAACAGATTTTTGTTTAAATAGCAAACATTTTTAATCAGGTGAATAACATAATTGCATTCAAAGAAATGCTTGTCACTAGGTTGCTTTGTGTTTTTGTTCAATTATTAAGTGAAAAGATGAAAGCTTACAGTTTCTTTCAAGTGTAAACATTATAGTTTTTCCTTTTCTAATAAATCCAGACCAAAAAAATTACCATTTCTCTCAAAATGTCATCACTAAGCAAGTACCTCCGGTGACAGATGAATAAAGAGGCATATGACAGAAATTTCAAAAATGCACAGTAATTGTTCCTCGCAGCTGAATTTCTTGCAGTGGGAAGGGTGGAAAATTCCATTAACAAAACTATTAGATCTTAGCAAATGAGTACTGGAAGGCTCCTAAACCATATAAGCTATTGGAGACAATTTTAAAAAACCCATATACACAATTGGATCCATTCACCAGAGTGAACTCTATGGGAGATGGAATTAAAGGAAAGAGACAATGTAGTCAGCCCCAGCATGAGACTTTGAGAAGGCATGCAAGGGGATCTGTTTAGGCTTGGAAATGGATGTGATCTCCAATGTTAATTCTTCATTGAATTTTATTCAGCAGTGCAGTACTACCATAAAGGTCATGATTGGGAATGTTGTCATGGGTAACAACATCATTTAAGTAGAGTGTTCTTTACACTCAAATATTGAACCTTTATAATTAGAGTAATCAATATCAAACCATGCTCCTAGAAATCTGTGCTGATCAACAGCACTCACCATTAACGTACATGGTACATTTTGATGACTGTTACTAAACTAATTGTGTATGACTATGACTAGCACAATTAGATTAGTTACACAGGCAGGAAAGGCATTAAGGGCAAGAGGAGCTAATTGGGAAGTTAATAACTCTCAGCCTTGGTTGTCATTTAGAAGAGTGGATGGAACAAGTATTACAATATCTTATAGGAACAATGCCAGCTGATTCAAAACAGCTGACTTTAAAAAAAAAATTCTGTAGCAGCAAAAAATCAATGTACAATTTAAGATTGGCTGAAACTGGCTTATTTTTTTTTTTTAAGTAAAACAGTTATTTGAGCTGTTACAAATTTACTTGGGGTGTTAGAAATTTAAAGCTTGTTTCTGATTTAATTTATACTAATTTACCCTCAATTTCAATGAAGCTACTCCTGATTTACATTGGTATAAGATCAGTCTCGACATCATTGCTCATTAGATTTTCTATCAAAGTGGAGAAACAAACTACTTCCAGTTTTGGGAGTGTCTGGAATTTGCTCCCCGAACCCAAAAAGTTTGAAATCTTATATACATGAGAGAGTAGACAAATCAGAAAGAATTGTGGTAGAAATAATACAATATTCTGCCAAATCAGCTAACTAATAAAATATTTTGCCTTTCACTTCAAAGACAAAATGAATGTTAAGTAAATGATTATGAGCTCAGCAAATTCCGCTTGTTTTCACAATACATTTCCCTTTGTCTTTTGTATCAAAATCATTCTGAGTTATTTTCAAGGATCTAAAAGGTAGACCAATAAATAATAGCATTGCTAATGATATCTAACAAAAATATTAAAACAACCCCCACCCACATATGACAAACAGTAATTCACAGCATTAAATGGGCTACAAGGGCCCAGATTTAAAGGGCTCTGAAGTAGTATTAAAAAAAAAAAAAAAATTAGCAGTGCAAACATACACCTATCAAACAAAAATAAACTAACAATGTTAACATTTAAAATACATAATACGTAAAGAAAATAAAATGAGGTCATTGTTAACTACCTAGTGGAACTCAAAGCCTATCATAAAGGTGAATTGTACAGACCAGCACAAATCTCCGTTTAGGAGGCCTTTCTTTACCTTATTTAAATTCTGATGTACAAGTCTGCAAACTGAAATGTAACAATATTTTCTATAGTGGTAAATCTTCCAAGACTTAAGAGTCCAAACTTTCTTTAATAGTGGAACTGATCTGTATGCTGTACTTTTGGAAATGATCTGTAGACACTGGGAACACTTTACAGAAAAAAAAACCACACACATACACACACACACACAAAGAAAACCAACACCCCTCCCTCTCACCCCCCAAAAAACAACCCCGCCCCCCCAAAAAAAACCTGCTTGGCTTATTTATGGTAATTGTTGCTTTTTTCAATCTTTTTAAAGATCTTGGGAGAACTGTGAGTCTAACTACCACTTTGTAAAAAGCAGTCAACTGGCATTTCAGCTCCTATTTTTTGTGAGCACTAATAGATTAATTTAATCATTAGGGATTTTCCCCAAAAATTCTTGGCAGTTAAATGTTTTCAATAAATATGTTACTGCAATATCATACTTCATTCTCACCAGAACCTCAAACAACATTATGTATTTCTTACAAAACTATTAAAAAAAATTGCCTTCACCTGAAATTTTTTTCTTTGCATTTTCCTGTAAACAAAAACTTTTGTTAAAAAGTCATCTATTAAAAGTTCACACAGAGCTAAAAAAAATTCTTCTATACATTTGTTCCCATATTCACTCTTAAATTAACAAATAAAATAACGTAAGACAAAGGAAGGTAAAATACTGTACAGACTCGCTGAGAACCTTTTTCAGTATACTGTGTTTCACTAAGTTTTGCATTTCTGATACTGGACACCACTTCAATCTTGCTTCCGCAGTACAAAAGCAGCTTTCAAAAATGCTTGTCTTGTTTTTTTGAGCTGTCCAGGTGTACCAATGAAGTGTTCAGCCAACATACATAATTCATAGTACCAAGCTGTTTGACCAATCAGATAGGCTTCTAGTACCACACATGCACACTCACACTTCTTTACTGGTGTAACTATAATCCTAAACAGATGTTTTATAAACTTGCTGTCTCACATTAAAAAATAAGTGCATTAAGTATCTTTGTACATTCAAGTCACTTTCTAAGGCAATTTGTCTACTGTATATACTCCCCAACTGCTTTGGTATTTTGCTTCAGTAAATTGGCTGTTGACTTAGGTGTTTAAGCATGCAGATTTGTCGATTCTGAGTGGACTAAATAGATATTCACTGGGAGCATGCCTTAGACCAACATATTTGCATGTTAAAAGAAAAGTTTTAGAGTTCTGAATGGGGTTCAAACTACTTGCATATTTAGTCTATGATAATTATGTTATGTTAGTATGCAGAGTTCAAATTAGTTAATGGCTAATGAGTGTTTAGATCTTATGTCCCTTCAAAGCCACATTCAGTTTCCTTTTATTATTAGTTCACATAATTTTGTAAACTAAGGCCCCCTTTCCTATAACTCAGACTGATACAAATTTAAAACTTTCTTTTCATGTGAGAGCATAAGCAGACTGCAGTAAGCAATACATCTATTGCCGTGAGACTAATGCAGACCCAATTATTTATACTTTCTCCTCCTACCCCTCTCTCTATTTCTCTCTCTCTCTTTGTGTTTCTTTCGAGGGCAAATGCCTCTACCTGGCAGAAGTCAGTTGGGTTTGCTAGTGCATGGTTTCCAAATGTTCAGCGGAGATGAACCAGGATCTGTAATTTTGCAGTAATCTGAACCCTACTTTGGGAATACCGTTATTTCCCTTAGCAATCAGCAAAGACTGAAAAATATTAGTGACTTGCATCACCGTGACACAGTATAGCATTTGGCAGGTATATAGTTCAGCAGTTGAATTAGATGGGTTGAATTTTTAGAAAAGGTATTTTCAAACTGAAGAATTTCTGGAAATAAAGTTTAATGTTGTGGTGTATGGCCTTGTTTCTACAGTTCAATCTTGCATGCAGGGAAAGATTCATCTTGCATAACAACAGTGCTGCTGCTTGCCAAAACCATGATGTTGAGGTCCTGCTGTTTCTCATGGGTCTCTTGGTACCATTCCCTCATCACTTCTGAATCATGGGTTGGGATTAAGGTCACCTACAATATGGAATAGGAAAACTCTTTAGGAATGGACAGAAAAAACAACTGATGTGAGAACAGAGTCTTCATGCTAAAGTTGTAGTCAACAAGTAGGTTTTCTTTTTGGAAGCAAATGGATATTTTAAGCAAGAAAATAGGCAGGATATAATAACGGCAAAGAAATAATTTACCAAAAGAAAAGCTTGAGTCTGCAAGGTATTGTGTTGCATGGAAGCTAAATGAATGGTCTCTAAATGAAAAAACGAACTGAAGATTGCACTTACAGTGCTGCTGTAACCCACCTGTAAACGTGTTTCATGTCCCCTTCTGTGCTGATCCACAGAGGATATGAGTAGCTATAGTCCCAGTCACAGAACCTTTGTGCTTTTAACTTAAACTGTAGCAGCTCCTGCTTTTACCTCAGAAGGTCCCTAACTTCAAACCCCATGTGTTGGCCAAAATGACAGCCATCACACTACAATTCTGTAGACTGCAGAGGGACCTTTGGGACTAAGGCAGCATGTTTAGTGTTTTATTTATCATGTCTGAAAGGCAAATGAGGTGCCCTAGAATTACATGTTTGCTACATAAATTCAGGCAGCATTCACAGCTTCAATAGCTAAGAACACTTAGGTCCAGATCTTGCAAGGAGTACAATTAGGGCATTTTGAAATTATTATTATCATCAAAAAGAACAGGAGTACTTGTGGCACCTTAGAGACTAACAAATTTATTAGAGCATAAGCTTTCGTGGGCTACAACCCACTTATGCATCCGAAGAAGTGGGTTGTAGCCCACGAAAGCTTATGCTCTAATAAATTTGTTAGTCTCTAAGGTGCCACAAGTACTCCTGTTCTTTTTGATGATAATAATAATTTCAAAATGCCCTAATTGTACTCCTTGCAAGATCTGGACCTAAGTGTTCTTAGCTATTGAAGCTGTGAATGCTGCCTGAATTTATGTAGCAAACATGTAATTCTAGGGCACCTCATTTGCCTTTCAGACATGATAAATAAAACACTAAACATGCTGCCTTAGTCCCAAAGGTCCCTCTGCAGTCTACAGAATTGTAGTGTGATGGCTGTCATTTTGGCCAACACATGGGGTTTGAAGTTAGGGACCTTCTGAGGTAAAAGCAGGAGCNAAGTGGGTTGTAGCCCACGAAAGCTTATGCTCTAATAAATTTGTTAGTCTCTAAGGTACCACAAGTACTCCTGTTCTTTTTGAGGATACAGACTAACACGGCTGCTACTCTGAAACCTGTTATTATTATTATGAGACACTTTTCAAAATCTTTTCTACATCACAATTTGTACACATACAGTAATACTGTACAATAACAAATTTCTAAAACTTCTGTATATACAACAAATAACGCCTGGAAAAAGACAGAAAAAGCAACACAAGTTTAATACAGATATTTCTAAATGTGACTGTTCCTGTGCTAGACTACTTGGGGAAAAAACTGCAGAGTGCAGTCAGGCAGCCACTGACTCCAGCAAGCAGGGGCAGGGCAGAAGCAGCCAAACCAGAGACTGCTGCATTGGGACAGGATGGGTGTCAAATGGGGACCAGCCAAAGACATCCCTCTCTCCAGTGCTCGGCAGGACCCAGAACGATGTAGGGGAGACACCCTTACTAAGGGGGCACTAGGATCAGGTAGTACCTCCCCTTCTGTCCCCCAACTCCCCATGTGACCTTGGGAGAAAACTGCAGAGTGGAGCCAGCCAGAGACTCCAGCTAGTAGGGATGGAAGCAGCCAAAGCAGGGACCTTTGGGCATTTGGCCATTCCGAGAACTTTCTACAGTTTTGACTGTACTTTCTCTGCCTTGTGCTGTTTGCTCCAGACCTCTCCTTCATAGTCTTCCCCCTCAGCTTCACTCCATACCTACCCCTCTTCTCCCCTGCTCTGCCCCCTCCCCTTCGCTTTCCATTCAGCTGATCCCCTTCTAAGTAAACCCACCCTAAAAAACTAAACAAACAAAACCGTTAGTACCCATGGAACTAATAAACTAACATGACTTTTTTTGCCATCACACTGTTCCCGCTGTTTGTATGTTAAACCTCTTCCCTCATCCAATGTCTATCTTCTCTATTTACATTGTAAGCTCTTCGGGGTAGGGAGCATCTAGTACTCAGTATTTGTACAGCGCCAAGCACAATGGAGCCCTATTTTGGTTGGCCCTTAGGAAATACTGCAATAAATATGACTAATAATAATAATTCCAATGAGTACAATCTTGTTCCTTAAAATTTATCCTTCTCTTCATGGATCTCCTGATATGCTGAGTAAATTCCATTAAATAATGTTGAGTTGCTGTTTTATAAAAAGGCTGGAAAGACTCTCCTTTTCTGTAGGAAAGGAGAAGTTTAACAGGATGGCACTGGAGGCAACATTTTAATAAAACTGTGTTTAATATTTTTATTCATTATTTATTCATATATTTATGCCCAATGCATGACCACTATTCCTCAACGTTTTTCCCCACATGAAGAGCACAAAAAGGTCCCGGTCCTCTCTGATATTTATTTTGGTGACACAGATTTGGCACTCAGAAAATGAGCCAAATATTGAAAGAAAGAAAGAACTGGATATGACCATATCAGCCACACTAGAAATAATAATTATGGAAAGGAATCTGGATATCAAATTAACTGGACAAAGAAAAATAAAGCTGCTTTTATCTAAACTGTGCTACTCAATTACAAGGAATTGATATAAATAAATAACCTATTTAGGCTTACTGTAAATAAGAATGTTATTAACATTGTAACTGAACATTTATTACACCAGCTATTGTGGAAAATTTTACAAGACAGGAAAGTTTGTTTGTTAGTCTTTAGGGGAATTCTTGCATCATTGAAATGGCTCTTCAAACACCTTTTATACAGTAGAAACTCAGTTACAAAGACACAGACTGTTGACTTAATACAGCTTTGAAACTTTACTATGCAAAAGAAAAATGTTTTCCCATTTTTTTTGTAGTTTACATTTAACACAGTACTGTACTGTGTTTTCTTGTGTGTGTGTGCGCGCGCACTGCAGCCTGATTGCATATTTCTGGTTCCAAATGAGGTGTGTGGTTGACTTTTCATTTCGTAACGCTGGTGTTCGTAACTCTGAGGTTCTACTGTATTACACATGTCACCATGCTGCTGCTAAATGGAAAATACCAAAGCTGAAGATGAATAAATTATATTCTACTCTGCACAAAGGACACCTGAAGATACCACAGAATATAACATAACATTAGGTATCAAATGGATTTTAATTAATTGAGTTAGCACACTGTTTTTATGGATCAGATACTAATGCAAGCCTTGTTCCATTATGTACCTTGAAAAATCTGCTGCTGTGCTTGCATATACACACAGCATGTCACATTTGATTTTTGAATATATAATATTACCATGGTATTTCTTCATTTTTAAAAACTTGGGTGTCTATGTTAAAGAACCTAGATCCACATTTAGGTGCTCAAATTGGCCAAATCCCTTGAGCCTGCTCTTGTTGTGAAGATCACTTGGGCTTGGCTACCTTTCATCATGCCTCTAGGCTAGGAGGATTCCAAAACCTGATCCTCACATATGTCGCTCTTATTAAAAGAGAAATGAGGGAGAGTTCATCTATAGTACACAAAAGGACACTCTTCTAAACAATAGCCAGAGCTTAGTAGCTTCTCTTGCTTCCTGTGGTTGCTTTTCATAACGATTTTAATTCACAAACAGAAATATTGTTAGAGAGCCTACCTGCATGTTACTTCCCCACTGAGCCTTGCCCTCCAGCAGGGAGTCCAGAACAGCCCTGCTTGGTTCTTCAGCTGCAGGATCATTCCCACTCACCACGTAGTAGGATGACCTCACCCTCTTGAAAAACTCTACATCGACATTCTTGCTATTACTGTGGTTGGGAATATATACCAGGTCCAAGTACACTGGAGGTCCTGGAGGCACAGCTGTGGATTTTGCTGGTTTGCTATTTCCAGATCCTTTTAAAATAAGCATAAAAGCTTGTCACTTATTGGTGGAAACACACATTTATTTGTATAGCTACCATTATACCATTAAAGATGACATTCTTTTTTGAGAGGATTAGAGTTAGTACCTGCGTCACACAACCATTGCTGTATTCCAGTGCACTCTGATGCCCTTATGTTGTTATCCTATTATATCTAATGGCATGCTCTAATTTGGTTATATCCCATATATATGTTTTATTGGGAGAAAAAGAACAGAATAAACTTAACTAGCTATCTGATAGAACAAAAATTCATTACAGGTATGGGCAATCATTTGAACTGTATTCAAGAATGATCATTATTAAGTATTCAAGAATTATCCAGTCACTGTGATTACTGAATTACCATTCAATTAATGAGATTATTTTTTTCTAGACTTTGGAATTATCTTGCATGCCTGATAACACAACTCTTTGACACTTTTTCTTTTCAAGACATCAGTGTTGTAACTCAAGGCCAATTCTGCTTGTTTTACTCATGCAAACTGTCCCATTTACTTCAACGGGACTATCTGAGTGTGAAAGGAAACAGCATTTGGCACTCACTTATGGTATGCAGGTTTGGAACCTGTCTTGGGACTCTTGCGGCATCATTATGACAAGGATGGGAGATAACTGTTGATATCCTAGGGGTATCTTGCAGGAGCCTACTATATAGATGCAAAGGTGGAAGAAAGGGAGGGAGGAACTTGGAGCACACTAAAACCGTCTGAAGAGAACACCCAAGGGAACCAGAAAAAAATATCAGTTGTACAGGAAAGATAGTCTTTAAAAACACTGAACTACTTTGTACTAGAAACCTCACAGGGACATTTTGAAGTAGTCACTTAAGACCGAGGGTTGCCTACTGGAGAGGATTGTTAGTATGAGGGACAGCATCTCCTCTCAAAGACTATTTTATATGGAGAGTGGAGGAAAGGAAACTGCACAGATTTTCCTCTAGTTTTCATTTCTTTATTCTAACTCAGCCCAACCCTATATGCTCTTGACTTATGAAAGGAGTGAACACAGTTGGCATATATACATGTCAAAAGTAATCTTTCTAAATTCCTGCAATAGTATGCAAAATAAAATATAGAATTAATTTTCAAAGACAGCATGTACAGTTGTGCCCATACATTTGAGCTCCCAACAATTTATGTACTCAAAGATTTGATGGAGGTGTAGATACTCAAAAATCAGCTCTCGTGTAGATGGGGCCAATTACATGTCTAAATAACTATATGCACGTACAAACATCTAATTTGTGCTACCCAACTGAACGTTTATGCACATAGGTTAGGTAGATGCAATTAAGTATGCCTAAATTTGAAAATCTGGCCCTATATTAACAAGTGTGGGGAAAGCTTCATTTTGCTACCAAATCTTAGGATGCACATGTCCCAAAAAAGAGGTTTTTAATTAAAAAAGGTGTAAATTCTTGACATTCCAACAAAAATATTATAAAAGACACTGCTATTATCATGCACAGGATAATGGCATGAGCTCAGAATCATAACTTGATCAATAACAAAATCCGTTCTTTTAATCTCAGTGTGTTACAAAGAGTGCAGTTAAAGTACTAAGTGATTTTTAAGGCCAGAGAGGCCCACTGTGAACATCTAGCCAGACCTCCTACTGAACACAGGCCATAGTATTTCCCTGAATTAATTTCTGCTTCAAGTCCAATAGCTGTCATTGGAACTAGAGCATAATTTTTAGAAGAGCATCCAAACTTGATTTAAAAATTTCTAGTAAGGGAGAATCCAGGCCAATTATCCTCACTGTTACAAAATTGTACCTTATTTCTAGTCTAAATTTGTCTAGCGTCAATTTACAGCCATTGGATCTTGTCACACCTTTGTCTGCTAGACTAAAGAGCTTTCTGTTATCAAATTTCTGTTCCCCATTTAGGTGTTTATAGACTGTGATCAAGTCACCCCTTAACCATCTCTTTGTTAAAATGAGCAGATTGAGCCCCTTGAGTCTTTCAATATAAAGCATGTTTTCAAATTCTTTAATCACTCATATCTCTTCTCTGAACCCACTCCAATTTTTCAGCATCCTTCTTGAAGTGCAGACATCAGAACTGGACACAATAGTCCAGTAGCAGTTGCATATTTCATAATCTTATGTCATAAAAAAAAAATCTAGTTTCTGTTCCAGCACTACAACATGCACTGTAGATTTTTTTTGTTCTCAGAACATACTTGACACCAGGCAGAAGTTCAGTGGGGAATGAAGTGTGCTATGGACTTCCTCTTACTGCAGCTCAAAAAAGAATGTACCAACTATTCATCTGCATTGGGAGGCCAGGGATAGTGAAGCAGCACGTGCATAGGAAGGCTAGAGATGGAGGAGTGCCGATTTGCTAGGGACATATCCTCGTCCTGCAGCTACGGCACAGGTGAACTCGGGAAGGAGAAGGTTTTCTATCCCGCCTCTCTCCACCTGAGATAGCACAGATTTTGCTCAAAAGGTGCAATTTCTCTATATGAGATGAAATACATGGTCTAGTGGAAATATGTTCTGTTTCTGTTGTGATAATAATAAGCCACTCAAGATTTGTTTTTTTAATGTAATCAAGTAATATAAAGCTAAGCGTGGATTCATGATCAAGCCAGGAAAAAAATTACTTAACCCATAAAACAAAACATATCAAATCCCACATACAACAAATTGGTCAATATCTGAATTTTTAAATTTTATCTATATCTATGCAGAGAGATTTCCATTTTAACCATAATTTTTGTACTGTCAACTGAAAACCACAGTATTTTATATCAGGGTCTACAGGTTCCCAGCTGCAGGATAGAGTACATTGTATTACAGATTATCCTTGAGTTCAACAAGCCCTCAGGGTAAGTCTGCAGGGGAACTGTGCCTTTTCAACTATCTACCCTGTAAATGGGACTTCCAGCTTCTTTGAATGCACAGGAACATCTGTAGGAAATGATCTCCCTATATGTTTAGTAAACCACCACCATCAGATTGTAGCCAGATTTCATGGAAGTGCATGCTTAGATAACTACCAGCCTTCTGAATACTTAATAAGGAATAATGCACTGGAACAGTAAAGCACATCTAATTTCCTATTACACTCACACAACTCAAACCAATTAACGGGCTTGTTCACTTTACAATTTTATGTTTAAATTATGTTTATAATGAAGAAAATAGTTGCTTACTGTTCATTTAACTTTTCATATAGCAATTTTCAGCTTAGCCAGCTGGCTAACAAATTGGATAAATAATAATTGCACTCTATATTTCATACATTGCCTCTCTAATTGTTTGATATCAATTAACACATCTAAATCATTATTAGCTTTTTCCAGATTAAAGAGTTGATTCAGTTAATTTAATTAATTTAAATGTGAAACCTTATACTATAGATTTTTTTAATAAACATGGATTTTCCTCAGGCACACCTCACAGGCCAGATTATCAGCTGATGAAATATCAAGATAGTTCAACTATACCAGCTGAGAGTCTGGCTCCACATCTTTTCCTGATATACACAGGTCCTGATCTTTCCTTACCTGAAGTTGCAGTCTTTGCAGACTTTGATGTTGTGGAATTTGTTGCATTCTTGGCCTCCTTATCTTTTTCCTCAACACGGGAAGATTTTACTTCTGGAATAGAGATATTTTTCGCTGCTTTCTCCACAGACTCTTTCTTCTTTGGAGAAGCTGTTCTGGAAACTTTGTCTAAAGATTCCTTTAAGCCACCTGGCTTTGGTGAAGCCACCTGCTTTGATTTACCATCACTTTTTTTGGCAGGTGAGGAAGACTTGGTCTTAGTACCCTGCTTTTTAGTTTTTGTCTTTTCTTTCAGATCTTTCTTCAAAGGTTTGCCTAAGTTCTGATCAACAGGCAAAGCTTCTGGGTCTACCATTGAGACATCTGGGTGCCGGGGTGAAGGACTGCGGTCTTGCATTGGGACTGGTGGAGGGTCAATATGTTTGTATGTAATTGTTTTATCAGTTGGAATGGTTTCAGATTCATCTTCTGAGTCAATGTTAGCGTCTGCAGTAATAGAAGGGCATTCTTCAGTCTCTGGGGGAACATCTGAATCGGTCTGAGATGGAGCAGACTCGCTTACTGAGGTGGGAGGAGTTTCGTCACACTGGCGTGCTTGCTGTTTTCCTCCTGAAGGTGGCTGGGCTCCTCCAGACTGGGTTAATGGCTTTTCTTGTTCTTGAGACTGTTCTTCACTGGCAAACCACTCCAGGGGATTCGGGTTGATAAATGAGGGTGAAAGTTCGGTTTTGGGATGCTTGTATTCACAGGAAGACACAAGGCATAAATCAACATCTTGACGGGTTTCTGCTAGAGATGATTTTTCTGCAGCAAAATGTACATCTGTCTTATAGGAGTAACTAACAGCCTCAGGTGACCTCGTGGTTTTCCCAGGTGTCTCATAGGCAAAACCAACAACCTCAGGTGATCTTGTTGATTTCCCAGTTGTTTCAAAGGAGTAATCCATGGCTTCAGGTGACCTGGTGGTTTTCTCTGTTGGCTTATAGGAGTAACTTACAGCCTCAGGTGACCTGATGGTTTTCCCAGTTCTCTCATAGGAGTATTCCACAGCTTCAGGTGTCCTGGTGGTTTTCCCAGTTCTCTCATAGGAGTATTCCACAGCTTCAGGTGTCCTGGTGGTTTTCTCTGTTGGTTCATAGGAGTATTCTACGACTTCAGGTGACCTGGTGGCTTTCCCAGTTCTCTCACAGGAATAATCCATGGCTTCAGATGACCTGGTGGTTTTCTCTGTTGGCTCGTAGGAGTAACTACTAGCCTCAGGTGACCTGGTGGTTTTTCCAGTTCTCTCATAAAAATAATCCATGGCTTCAGGTGACCTGATGGTTTTTTCTGTTGTCTCATAGGAGTAACTAATGGCCTCTGGTGATCTAGTGGTTTTCTCTGCTGCCTCATAGGAATAACTAGGAGCTTCAGGGGACTTGGTGGTTTTCCCAGTTGTCTCATAGGAATAACTATCGGCCTCTGGTGATCTAGTGATTTTCCCAGTTGTCTCATAGGAATAACTATCGGCCTCTGGTGATCTAGTGATTTTCCCAGTTGTCTCATAGGAATAACTAATGGCCTCTGGTGATCTAGTGATTTTCCCAGTTGTCTCATAGGAGTAACTAATGGCCTCAGCTGACCTGGTGATTTTTTCAGCTTCATCTTTTTCTGTGGAGGCTAAAGGCTCTGGACTATGTTTTGTTAGAGAGTCTTGTATTGTGTCATGTGTTACTGAGGTATGGTAACCAAATATTTTATCTGAGGACACATGAAGTGATAGTGATGGTGAGTGACAAGCAGCAGTTGTTTCTTTGATCGCAGGAGGTGAATCTGAAAAACTAGGAGAGTATAAAGGAGAGGATTCTCTTGTAGTTAAAGGAGATAAATCAGACTTTGGTGAAAGCTTTTCTCCTAGGCTCTGCATCTTTTCTGAGGTAAATGAAGAATGCAGCGGCATATCTCTGGGTGGCATGACACCTGAGAGTGTTTCCTCTTGCAGTGGAGAAGCTATCTGTGAAGGTGTATGTTCTGATGAAGTTGAGGGTGAAGCTTCAATCTGAGATACTGAAATAATCTCTGAAAGATCCTTTTCTTGAGTATAACATGTCTGCTCCACAGGTGATATCTTATGTGAAAAAGTAGGTTCCTGTATCTCTGAAGGGCTATAATCTACTTCAGTTGGTCCATTTTCAGATATATGGTGTACGCTAGTGCCTACTGTGGGATGTTCTGGAGATTGTCTACTAAAGTCCATTGCCAAAGACTGCTCAGGGGACTCCTGACTGAATTCTACTGACATAGTTGACTGCTCAGGAGATCTGTGCTCTTGCACTGGTGTTCTTGATTTTGCAGTTTTAGGTGAAAAATCTGGTGGAGAAATTGACATGGGTCTCGGACATTCTTCTTTAGATGGAGACATTTCTGTTTCCTGAAAAATTGTTGGTGTTTGTACAACAGATACAGAAAGAGAATCATCAACTTCTGTAGAATGTGGTGATCCAACCTCAGCATGTAAAGAAGGAGAAACATCATCCGTAGTTGGCTCTGGAAATGAACTAGTAGCAACAGAGGCTGTGGAGACAGAAGCAACTCCTTCTATATGTGAATATGTGTCTTCTGCTACAACGTCATCAACAGGAGTTGCAGATTTGTCAGAGACTGTACCTTCAGATATTGACATTTTGGTGTCTTCTTTAAAGGATCCAAACTGGCTAACATCTATTTGTGTAGGAGAGACATCTCCTGCTAGCTTCCTTTCATCCAAAACCAGTGGAGTCTGAGAACTGGTAGCTTCAATATCCTCCATATTCTTTTCTAGACCAAAACCTTTAGCTGGCATAAATGCCATACTTTTTTCATCTTGCTGTCCTTGGAAAAGATCCACAGAGGTGACTTCAGAAACTGGGCTTATCTGAACAGGGGACTCTTCTTTTTCACTTTTCTCCTCAAAATGACTCTCAGTCGGTCTGGCAGTTGACTTTACATCGGCAGTCAAAAATGTATCATATGAAGACTCTGAACCTATCAAAGGTGGACTTCGTAAAGGAGAGAGAACTTTTTCAATAGGCGATTCTGAGTCTGGCACAGGCTCATCCATAGGGCTTATTCTGGGTTTTGCAGTCTCATCTTTGGCATCACTAAATTCAAAACTAACCGGAGCTTCTGCTGCCTTTTCAATGAGTTCAGAAGGAAGTCGGCTGGTCTTTTCATCAGTGGGAGACTGATAATAAGGTGTGTGGCCTGCACTACCAGCAACAGATTGTGCAGGAGACGCCACTTCTAATGTTTTATCATCAGGGCTGACACCATGCTCTTCAATAACTTCTGGATGTTCATCAGGCAATGCAGTGAGCACTACAGGTTCAATTGATGTCTTAATCTCATTGGGAGTCAGGGAAAAGTTCACACTACGTTCACTTAGTGGTGTTTTAGCAACTGGTGATGGAGGTGATGGACTCTGAACTGGACTCTTAGCTGAGCTATGCTTTTCATCAAATGCCTGTGAAAAGGTATCTTTGATTTGTAATTTAGCAGTACTTTTGATTTCATTTTCTCTTTGATGGTACACTTCTTGAAAGGAAGATTTGCAGAATCTGTCTTCCTCTAATGAAGAAGGGGGTGAGAGAGTAGAAGCTGAAGCATTATAATCTTTACCTTCTGTGGCATCTGTTTTTGATCCTTCAGATAAACCATTGAAAGCATCATGAAGTGGAGAGAGTTTAGGTCTAGTATATTCTTGAGAATACAGTGATGTCTCATACTTAGTAATGTTTACAAATTCTTGAGAAGGTGATTCACTTTCTTCGTTGTTCGTTTCATCACTCATGATATCCCGAGGAGTTGACATTTCATCCATTGGTGTTGGCTCACTAGAAATTTCAATGGTAGACTGAGTATAACCTGAAGTAGCAGTGAATTCCTCATGTTGGTCTTCTCTATTTTCTTCATCAGAAACAGTTGCTTCACTTTCTGAACCCCCAGGTAAAGTCTCATCATGAATAGAAGATGCTGGTTCAACAGCTGGGGACTGAGGTTCAGAGTGTTTAGTTGGTGTGATTATGAGTAAGCCATATTTATCTTCAACTTCACCAGCCTCTGCAGCTTTGTCTACCACAGCCATAACATAGTCTTCTTCAGCTTCAACTTTTTCAGTTTCCACTTCTTCATCTCTGACATCCTCCATTTTGTCTTCTTCCTCAGCTTCTTCTTCAGTCTCTTCAGTTTCTGCCTTTTCAACTGTCTCTTCCATATCTTCTTCAGCTCGCTCATCTCCTGCCTCAGATTCTGCCTTTTCAACATATTTATCTTTAGTTTTAGCATGTTTATCAGCTTCAGTCTCTCCCACTTCTCTTGCCACGCCAATATCCCGTTTTGTGATGCCCAGTGTTGCTTTTTCTTCCTCATCTTCATCTTGTTCCTCAGCCTCCTCAGTCTCTGCCTTTTCTTCATAATCACCTGCTTCAGATGATTCCTCAAAACCAGTTCCTTCATCTTCAAATTTTTCATTGTCATCAACCCTGTGCTTTTCTACAGGCTCCAGCTCTTCAGGTGTCTGTTCACATTCACCCTCAGCTTCAGTGGTCGTTATGCCTTCATCAGGAGAGTCAGCAGGTCCTTCAGTATCTACTTTTTCTTTCTGGATTTCATGTGCTTCCTTTTGTTCTGAGTCAGCTAGTTTCCCTTCACTTTCTATTAACCCTACCTGAGGCTTTGTTTCCTTTACTATTTCTACTTCTTCAGCCTTTAATTCTTCAAAGTCTTTTGTTAAATCCTCTGGTGAAGACATAAGGGATCTCTCAGCTTCAAGCTCTTTTCCATTAGCTACTACTCCAGCAGCTGCTGCTGCTGCAGCAACCGCTCCCACTGCCGCCACAGCAGCTTGTGTTTCACTGACCTTGCTCTCTTTCTTTACTGTCTTAATTTTGCCTTTTTCCTTTGGTTTTCCAACAGGCCCAGCTTCCTTTTTAACAGATTCCTCTTTCTTTTGTGCTTTAGGTTTTGTCACAGGCTTTCGGGCTTCAGTTGAAGGAGCAAGTGTTTTCTTTGTTTCTTTTGGAAACTTTTTGGTGTCTTTTTTGGATTCTTTTTCTTCCTTTTTAATTTCCTTTTTCTCTTCTTTTTTAGCTTCCTTTTTCGCTTCCTTTTGGGGAGTTTCTTTTTTTAATTCTTTTTTAGAATCTTTTCTCTCTTCCTTTTTCACTTCCTTTTTCGCTTCTTTCTTGATTTCTTCCTTTTTAGGTTTTTCCTCTTTCTTGGTAGGTGTTTTCTCCTCTTTCTTAGAAACCTCTTTCTTTGGTTTTTCTTTTTCCTCTCTCTTTTCTTCAGATTTTACTTTCACGTCCTTTTTCACATGCTTCTCCTTTGCAACTTTTGGTTTGACATCTGCTGCTTGTTTTTCAGCAATTTCGGATTTCACTAGCTGCTCCTCCTTAGCTGTCATATCTTTTTCTGTTACTGAAGATTTTGTCTCTGCTTTTGCTGGTTTTTCCTTTTTTACTGTAGTCTTTTCCTTGCTTTCTACTTTCTGAGGCTTTTCTGGAGGACTAGGCTTTGCTGGTTCAGATGCTTCTTCTTTAGATTCTTTTCTGACAGTCTTGGTTGATAGTGTCTTTGTGGCAGGTTTGAGACTTTCCTTGCTGTCCGCTCGCTGTTTCAGCTTTGCTTGTTTCACTGCTGGGCTAGGTATGTTACCAGTAAGGTCTTTCTGTGTAACCATTGGTTGTTTAAGGAAATCTAAATGTTTCAGTTTTTCCAGCCCTTCTAGTATGTTATACTGGGTACTGTTTCCTGGAAACAAAACTCTGATTATTTTTTCTGCAGGATTTGCTGGATGCCATACGATCAGTGATGAGACTGAGGTCAAATAGGATACTGGAATATCTACTTCCTGACCATTTGGCAGCAATAATTCAGCTTTATCTTTACTTGTACTAGTCCACTGCTGCATAAAATACTGCATCTCTTTGCTGTTTTTGACTGGATTCAGCACATACATTTCAAGTTTGCCTACTCCCATTTTTTGAAATAGAATGATAGGGTCAACGGTATTTCCTATGCTTCTAAAGAGAGGTTCTGGTTTCATAGACAACTTATTTAAATACTGGAGAGTGAAACAAGCTTCTTCTATGCTTCTTTTTACCCTAAAATTAGGATCAGGGTTTTTCAGATTTTCAGGAACATTGAGGAATACAACTCCTAAATCAGGTGAGATCAGATTTTTCATCCAATCACTGTTGGTAGTAGAACCTTGTGACTGTTCCTCTTCTAACTCAGCTATCTTTCGTTGAAGCATGCTATTGATTCCTGGTAGATTATCATCCCCAATGTGGGTGAGCAGAATGGAATCCACTCTGTCTAAATGTCGGATAAGTTTCCAGAAGCAAGATTTTCTTTCAGATCCCCCATTAATAAGCATATTGAATCCGTTCACTGCAAACAATGCAGAGTCCCCTCTTCCACCTGGGAAAATATAACAGCAGGGTTTTGAGAGTTTCAAGAAACCTCCAGATGTTGGCGGTTCCAAAATGTCAAAGGGTGATGGCACTTCTACTGATTCTGACAGATACTCTGTGAATTCAGAAAGTCCTTCCATTTCAGGCAATATGGATGCTGAGTTGAGTTTAATGTTGATGAAGTCTTGAAGGTTATGTCTGTCAAGGTTTGAATTTTTCCAATCCCCTTCCTCAGGGCAAAACAGAGTTAAACTGGCTTTGTTGGCAGGGTGTGTAGTACTCAATAATTCACCAATCTAGCATTGTAAAACAAAAAGACAAAAGGTTGGTGTAAATTTATATTTTATAATAGAAATGTCATATAAAAATATAACATAGCAAGGCTGTCCTTGGGTTACAGTACAAGCTTCACACTAAAGATACAACATTCCTTTTTATTTTTTTCTCCACATGACAGTAGCCAATTCTAGGTGCTAAAGGAAACTGTTATTATCAGATTATTGCTGTACTGTTTTTAAATACAAAGGACCAGACTGTGCCTGGTCCCTTCTTAGGTGCTGAAGGCACCTCTTGCATCCTTCACAGAGAGAGGTTGGGTACAATGGGAGTCCTTATGCTCAGAGCATAATGTGAGGATTCCATGGTGCTGATGCTGCAATTAGTGCTACTCAATGCAAATGAACTGTGAACTTCTCCACTTCTCCTAACCAGCCAGTAGAGCTGGCGCCCCACCTAGGGGAGCACACATTATACCTTCTTTATGGGTCGTGATATAGCAGCATCCACAGAAGCTCCAGGAGGCATCTGAACCACAATACTTCCTGGAGCTCTTGCTGGAGCAGGATGCCTCCACATTATTCCCAACATGGGGCTGTATTCCACAATTCTTTCATTATTTTAATGCCTTTTGAATGGTCTGGCACCAAAAATAGCAGGCATCATGCCAGAACTAGTTTAACTGCTGGCCAGCTTTTGACAAGAAGAGGAGCTGACAAGTGCTAGAAAAAGTTGTATAGTGGAGGTGCGGAGAGCCACTGAACCAAACTGTAAACCCTGTATATAATGAAAACCACTTCAAGCCAGTGGGTGCGGCAGCGCCACCAGTTCCAGCACCTCTGGGAGCTGATTTACTGCTTCAAAGTTAAAAAAAGAGTCGGGAACAAAACGTTTGTAAGATCATTAGGTTTCTGAAATATGGGAATTAAAGAGGCAGATCTGCATATTCTTAGTGTGCAATTTTGCAAATATACACATTTTGAATGGAACAATGGACTTCATAGCATTTATATATAATTAGATATTTAAAAGGCTATTAAATGGCAGTTGTATTAACACCATATGTTTAGTAATTAATCTCTGTATAACAGATAATTCATTAAATATCAATTTATATATGTAAACCCAGAGCAAAAGAGAGAACCACAGCTGAGTGTTGTGGCTAAAAATCCTTTTGACAACATTTTGATTAAAAAAATCATGGACCACATTCTGAGTTCTTTTGCCAGTTTAAATCCTGAATAACTCCACTGATTTCTCCAGTGTTGAATAACATTCTGAGACCCAAAATAGACACTGAACTGAAGGCTTCTATGAACAAAAAGTCCTGTGTTCACTACTAAAAGCTATTATTCTGTTCCAGTCTGAATTAAAGACATATGTTTGGTGGTCTCAGATTAGTAAACAGAAAGCACATAATATTTCAACCCTTCACTGACAAATTTCCACTTTTCAGTTTGCTCTCAGAGTTCAGAAATCAGCACAGCTATGAAATGGCTCCAAACTGAATGAGTCCTGGGGACTGGCATGGAAATAAACACACCAGGGCCAAATTCTACCCTTGGATACACATGAAAACTCCCAAGGCTGTCAATGGTAGTTGCATATGTGCAGCCGAAGATAGAATCTGGCATCAAATGTTTCCCTTGGCTTCCAAAAGTCTCATATCTAGCAAAGACAGAAAACTTATATCTTGAAAGTGGATAATGGTTTTCCCAGACTAGGATCTGATAGTGACTAATAATTTATTAAAAGACACCACAAGATATTCTGTTTGTGAGCCAAAACAAATTGTGGCTGGAAAGGCCAGCTAAATGGTGACCTGGTGCTGCAAGTCTCTCCTTTGCCGCCACTGGGGGCCTATTGGGAGAACAGCAATAAAATGTTACTGCATCCACTATTGTCTCTGTAACCAGAAGAGAAGGGGGATTCAGAACTCCTGAATAACCTGGTACTTAGTATTCTGCATTGGCAGTTCACAAAATCCTGCCCACTAGGATCAATAAGTTACATGAACCTGACTGAATTACAGTTGCCCCCTACAATCAAGAATGGTTTTTACATACACAGTGGGGCCTCCAGATTTAAATCCCAGTCATGGGGTAATCCCCACTGCATACACAGTTTCTATTTGTTTTATTGTAAATAAAGTATATGCAGGAGACTTCAACTCACTCATGACAAAGATATTACAAAACTGTTCAAGCATTTTTTTTTAATAATTCAGTCAAATAACTGAATATGGAGACCAAATGTCAATGTAATTTGTGAGAGAGACATGGTCGGTGAGATAATGTCTTTTATTGGACCAGTTTATGTTGGTACAAGAGACAAGCTCTCGATTTCCAGAGAGCTCTTCTTCTCTGAGCTCAAAAGCTCGTCTCTTCCACCAACATAAGTTGGTCCAATAAAAGATATTACCTCACCCATCTTGTCTCTCTCATATCCTGAGACTAACATGGCTACAATAACACTGCAAATGTAATTGAAGCATATTCACCATCTTGCAAACTATTACAAAATACTTTTCAGGGATAGTCAATTGTAATTTACATCTAAAAGAAAGACTTTGATAAAGATGATTTAGACTAGATTAGAGTTGAATAAACTGAAAATTTTGGACCATAAACTGGATTACCAAGGGGAATGGAGAGTACTATAATAATTAATGTTGTGTGTCTAGGAGACGTTTCATTTCAGTGGAACTCTGAAGATTTGTGTCTTGCTCTCCTATTTTTGTTGTTATGGAATTTATTTTCAGAATTTACTGAAAGTAAAATTCAACAGAGACACAGAATGAGATGATGAATGTTAGCCATACAAAAATAATCTACTGTGATGAGGCAAGAAAATCTGTCAATAAGCACAGGACCCACCAAGATAGAGGAGGAACTTTGTCACACTGGTGTCAGGAGTGGGATTTTGGGGTGCACAGCGCGGCGGAAGAAGGAGGGTGATTTAAAAAAGAAAAAAAAAAAGGAGAGGGTTTATTTTTTTTCCACCACAATGGATGATGTAGTACGGGCACTGATACAAGCCATGGCAGCCCAGCAGGAGGCTACCCGTGTCCAGGCAGCCGCCCAACAAGAAGCAGTGCGGCTGCAACAAGAGACTAATCACCTGCTGATGGACTAGGCTGCTCAAGACCGAGCTATGTTGCAGGAACTTGTAAACCAGGTAAAGACCCTTACAGAGCTGAACCGTGGCCATGATGGGATGCAGCTCATACGGGCCAGCCATTGGCTGCAGAAAATGACGTGGGAGGATGATGTAGAGGCATACCTTCTGGCCTTTGAGAGGACAGCCCTACGGGAGGCCTGGCCTCGAGATCAGTGGTCTGGTTGCCCCATTCCTGTGTGGGGAGGCCCAGAAGGCCTACCATGATCTCCCTGAAGAGGCTGCAGCAGACTACCCCCAGCTGAAAGCAGAGATCCTGGCCAAATCTGGGGTAACGACCGCACTGCGGGCCCAGCGGTATCACGAGTGGAGGTACCAGGAAGACAAAACCCCACGGTCCCAATTATATGACTTCATCCATCTCGCACGAAAGTGGTTGCAAAGAGTCCCAGAGTCCAGAAGAGATACTAGAGGTTCTGGTCATCGACCGATACATGAGGGCACTGCCACCAGATTTCCGCAAATGGGTAGGCCAGAACGATCCGTCCACCTATGATGAGATGATCACGCTGGTAGAAAGACCCCTGGCTGTCATGCAATTGACCCGACTACCCAAGGAAAGCCCCTTTCATAGCAAACACCCAATCCCAACCCTGGAAGATGGGACAGCCAAACCCCTGGGGAGTCCTAGGTAGAGGAAGAGGGGGGCTGAAAACCAGTGGAGACCCCAGAAGGAAGGGATTGGCCTGAGTGGGGGGAACCCTGGGACTAACCCCCCTAATCCCCCACATGATAGGGGAATGATTAGAAACAATTATAGATGTTATGCATGTGGGGAGTGGGGACACATAGCAGCACAGTGTCCCAGCACCAAGGAGCCTATGCAATGCAACTTGGGGGATTGGGAGGTCCCGTGCTCCCTTATCCACCTTGCGGGCATCACATTAGCCCCGTATAACTACACCAGGCCGGTGAAGATAAATGGAGCAGAGACTACAGCGCTTGTGGACTCGGGGAGTGCTATCACCCTTGTATCAGGTAAGCTGGTAAAAAGTAGCCAGCTGCTACAAGCCAAACGCGTAGCAGTGACGTGCGTGCATGGGGCCATGAGCCATTACCCCCACCATCCCAGTGGAGATAGAGGTTCAGGGGAACCCCATTGAGGTGACAGTGGGCGTAGTTCCTAAACTCCCATATCCTGTAGTCATTGGGAGGGACTATCCAGGATTTGATAATTTACTCCCCCCGGAGAGGCTGGAGGGAGGTGAGGACCCTGCTGGCAGTGATTCATCGTTGGGGGAATGTCAACCCCCAATGTTTTCTGAGTTTTCTCAGGATCTATTCTCAGCCCCCCAAAAGGCCCGGAAGAAAAAAAAAAGAAAGGAAGGCCGTGAAGGCCTTGAGAACCCGGATCCTGACCCAGGGTCAGAAGACCGCGCTAGTAGGCAGATGGACACGAGCAGCCAACAGAGAAACTACCAACATGGAAGGTGAGTTGGAGGCTGGCCCCAGCCGTGATGGTGACGAGCCATTGGAAGAAGCAGAAGCCGGCCCCTGGGAGCTCAGGCAGGTTAGTCCTGGGAGAGAGACTTTCGGGCAGGACCAGGCAGAGGACCCTAGATATGATAACGTCAGGAAAGAGATGGCTGAGATAGATGGGATACCAGTGGAGGGGAAGGTCCGGGGTCCAGGACCCTACTTTATAGTGAAGAAAGATCTCCTGTACCGTGTGGTGCAAATGCAGGAGATACATCAACTTCTGGTGCCACGAAAACATCAAAAAGCCATATTGAGCCTCGCCCACAGTCACCTGTTTGGAGGACACCTAGGGGTAGAGAAAACCCAGGCACGGATCCTGTGGAGGTTCTTCTGGCCAGGAGTACATGAAGATGTCAGGCGATACTGCACCTTTTGTCCAGAGTGTCAGCTACATAGCCCTCGCCCACACTTGCAGGCCCCTTTGATACCTCTTCCAATAATAGAGGTACCATTTGAACGCATAGCCATGGATCTGATTGGGCCCCTAGAGAAGACAACTCGAGGCCAGCAACATGTGCTGGTTGTACTAGACTATGCAACCCGGTACCCGGAAGCCGTCCCCCTACGCAACACAGCTTCCAAGACAATAGCTAAGGAGCTAGTACAGATCTTTTCCCGGGTTGGACTACCCAAGGAGATACTGACTGATCAAGGGACACCTTTCGTGTCCAAGTTGATGAAAGATCTCTGTGCATTGCTTCACGTACAAGCCCTACGGAGCTCTGTATACCACCCACAAACAGATGGCCTTGTGGAAAGGTTCAATAGGACCCTCAAGGCCATGATCAGGAAAGTGGTGAGCCGGGATGGGAAAGATTGGGATACCCTATTGCCTTACCTCATGTTCGCCATCCGGGAAGTCCCACAAGCCTCCACAGGTTTCTCTCCATTCGAATTACTATACGGGCACCACCCCGGGGCATATTGGATATAGCCAGAGAAGCCTGGGAAGAGGAGCCAAATCCCGGAAGGAACATAGTCGAGCATGTACTGCAGATGAGGGATCGGATAGCCCGAGTTACATCCATTGTACGGGAACACTTGGAGAAAGCACAGGAGACCCAACGAACCCATTATAACCACCAAGCAAAGCTTCGACGGTTCCAACCAGGGGATCGAGTAATGGTCCTGGTGCCCACAGCAGAAAGCAAGCTGTGGGCCCAGTGGCAGGGACCCTATGAAGTGATTGAAGCCGTGGGAGAGGTAAACTATAAGGTGCGGCAGCCGGGCCGCAGGAAACCGGAGCAAATTTACCACATTAATCTTCTAAAACCTTGGCATGATAGAGAGGCATGCTTAGTCACCCAGGAGACCCTTCCCCAGGAGAATAACTTACATGAGCAAGCGAGGATATCACCCGACTTGATGCCAATCCAAAAGATTGAGGCAGCCGACATGATTAATCGCAACCAAGATGTGTTCTCTACAAAACCAGGGTGGACGACTGAGACCTATCACCATATCCGCACGATCCCCAGAGCCAAGGTAACACTGAGACCCTACTGAATCCCAGCGGCCAAAAGAGAAGAAATCAAGGCCGAAGTAAAGAAAATGTTAGAATTAGGGGTTATTGAAGAATCTTACAGTCAGTGGTGCAGTCCAATCGTTCTAGTGCCTAAACCTGACGGTACCACGAGATTCTGTAATGACTTTTGCCGACTGAATGAAGTATCCCAATTCGATGCATACTCCATACCACGCATCGACGAACTGATTGACCGACTGGGTAGTGCCCGATTCTTGACTACACTGGATCTGACAAAAGGGTATTGGCAGATTCCCCTGACCAAAGAAGCTAAAGAAAAGGCAGCGTTCTCCACCCCGGATGGGTTATTCCAGTACACCGTCCTCTCTTTTGGGCTACATGGAGCCCCGGCCACATTCCAGCGCCTCATGGATAAGCTGCTGCACCCCCATACTAGTTATGCAGCCGCATACCTAGATGATGTCATCATCCATACGCCAGACTGGGGAACCCACTTGGAGAAAGTTGAGGCAGTCCTACGCACCTTAAGGCGGGCTGGCCTCACCGCTAATCCTGCTAAATGCGCCATAGGGCTAGCAGAGGCTAGGTACCTGGGATATATTGAAGAAAGGGGTATAGTAAAGCCCCAAACTAATAAGCTAGAGGTGATTGAAAACTGGCCCCGGCCGACCCGAAAGAAGCAGGTCCGTGTGTTCCTAGGTGTGGGTAGGCTACTACCGACGTTTTATTCTCCACTTCGCCAGTAGGGCAAGTCCTCTAACGGACCTGGTGAAGGCCCGAGATCCAGACATGGTGAAGTGGACCGACGCAGCATAGGGGGCATTCATAGACCTTCGGACGGCCCTGTATAATGACCCCATACTCATAGCCCTGGACTTTAACAAGGAATTTATTTTACAAACAGATGCTTCCGAGGTGGTTGGAGGCGATTCTGTCTTAAATGATTGGAGAAGAAGAACACCCGATCCTCTACCTAAGCAGAAAGCTGCTCCCAAGAGAACAGAAGTATGCAGTAGTCGAGAGAGAATGCCTTGCTGTCAAATGGGCCATGGAGACAGTGCGTTATTACCTCTTAGGCGGCGATTTACTCTCATGACGGACCATGCATCCCTCCAGTGGATGCAGAGAAATAAGGAAAAGAATGCAAGGGTCACCAGGTGGTTCTTATTCCTCCAACCATTCCAGTTCCGCATACGGCACAGGGCTGGATGCCACCACGGCAACGCTGATGGTCTATCACGGGTACACTGCCTGGCATCCCAAGTTGCCCAACCCTATGGTGTTGAGCAGAGGGGGAGGATATGTGATGAGGCAAGAAAATCTGCCAAAAAGCGCAGGACCCTTGTCACACTACCCAATGTGTATGGGTAACTAGTAAAAGCAGGAAAGGAATAAAATCTCAGAACAGCTGTTTTATGTTCACATGTCATCCTTACTAAGTATATAAACCAACTTATATAAGAGTATAAATAAATCTTATCCAAACATCACACATAGCTTTGTTTGGAAGAGAGCAAAGACAGGACAAAAAAGGGAGGGAGTAAAGAGAGGAAAGAGTAAGAGGAGGAAAATGGGAGAGCCATATTAGAGCCTCCTTACTTGACAGCTCTAGTGGATTGTACCAGTAAGTGCTTTACATGTTAGGAATCCATCTGACCATGTCTCTCAAATGGTAGGCTACACAGTAAAACAGATGATCAGATAGACCTAGTCTGTCATTTTACCAAGACCTTTTATAACTATCTCGTAGGAAACTCTTGAGTTCTTTTAGCCACACTAAATAAATTGTGAAAAAATTAGGCTGAGAACTTTAAAAGAAACATGCGTATGGTGTATAGAGTCTGGAGACTCTATTCCTTTCAGAATTACAGCTTTGCTAATGAAGAGCATAGGCAGTTTCTCCCACTTTTTAATGTCATTGGTATGTTTTCAGCACTGTCCTCTCAGTTACGTTAATGCATACCTGTGATGTTGCACTTTATATGATTTTATAAAAATATGCTAATGTAACTGGAATATGCTTCGTGCAAAAGGTCTCTTGTAAGGTATCATTACAAAGCTTATAATCTACTGAGTGTAATTATTCTATTTGTATAAATGTACCACTCTTGTATCTGAAACTAGAAATATGAAATATAACTTTGAGGGCCTATTGTAATTATGCAAAGTGTGGGCCAATAATGGTGGTTTGGAATCTTGATGACTCCCATTAACCAGGACAATTGACTGCAGATGGCTCTGTTTTACCTCTAAGTTTTTCTGTATACATGTGTTGCTGGTAAGTGGGTAATGAAGTCTTACAGTGACATGTGATCATGTCACCTGAACTGGAATCCATCTTTAACCTGGTGCTTTTCCATGGGGGTGGACCCCAGAGGGACAAAGGATTTCCACCTTATGCAAAAGTTATATAAGTGGGTGGAACAGAGAAAAGTGGAGAGCCATCATGAGAAATCCCCTAGCTACCACCTGAGCTGGAACAAGGGCTGTACCAGGGGAAAGGACTGTGCCCAGACTAGGAAGGCATCCAGTCTGTGAAAGAAACTTATTGAAACATCTCTTAGGGTGAGATTTTATCTGTACTCAATTGTATTACTGTATTAGGCTTAGATTTGGTGTTTTATTTTATTTCACTTGGTAATTCACTTTGTTCTGTCTGTTACTACTTGGAAACACTTAAATCCTACTTTCTGTATTTAATAAAATCACTTTTTACTTATTAATTAACTCAGGGTATGTATTAATATCTGGGGGGGGGGCAAATAGCTGTGCATATCTCTCTATCAGTGTTACAGAGGGCGAACAATTTATGAGTTTACCCTGTATAAGCTTTATACAGGGTAAAAAGAATTTATTTGGGGTTTAGATCCCACTGGGAGTTGGGCGTCTGAGTGTTAAAGATGAGAACATTTCTGTAAGCTGCTTTCAGTCAAGCCTACAGCTGTTAGGGGACATGGTTCAGACCTGAGTCTGGGTTTGCAGCAGGCTAGCGAGTCTGGCTCAAACCAGGCAGGGCACTGAAGTCCTAAGCTGACAGGGCAGGAAAGCAGGGGCAGAAGTAGTCTTGGCACATCAGTTGACAGCTCCCAAGGGGGTTTCTGTGATCTAACCCATCACAATACCTATGAACTTCAGTGGAGTTGCACTGGTGCCCATGAAAGCAGAATTTGGCCCATAGTCTCTGTTGAGAGATGTTGGACCAAATTCTGTTCACAACTACCCTCGTGCAACCCCACTCTCTCAGAAGATGTTGCAAAGGTGTAACTTCCTATTATCTTTTTAGATCCAAGATGACAGTTGATACCAAGGAAAGATATCTGTTTTTTAAAACACTGTCTGTTCACACTGTCTTTTCACACAGCGATAGATTTGTTAAAATGCATCAGTGTGGTTGCTCAGAGGGAGAGTGAATCAGATACGTGGGGCAGCCAATGTGTAATGATGATTTCAAATTGTGAAGAGCTGCTGTTAGGACACTGGAATTGGATATCTACAGTGATCTGGTAAGGGAGAAGTTGAAAATCATATGGCAAGCATTGCCTGTGGAAAGATCTGGATTTCTGAACTGGATTAAGCAACAGATTTCCTCACCTGAAAGGAATGACTTATTTACCCAACTGAAAATAGATTACTAACTACTCCATTCCCCTTCCCACAGTTTGGTTTTCTACAAGTAAGGGTAGGATTTGGCCCTAATTTTGTATGCATTTTTAAAATCACATTGTTTTATTAATCAGACAGGGACGCAGTACATTGTGGCTTATATCTTGTCACACACTTGTACATGATGCTAATTTTTAGATGTCACATTGGTTTCAGATATTATGAACTCTATCCTTCCCTATGCAGCAAAAATAAACAGATTTGTGTTGAACATATCAGTTGTTAATCCTACAGATTGCTGTGTGTCTTATTTAATGTTATCTACCAGGTAGTTGCTATCAGGCAAGAACTGATGTAAACAAGGTGTCAAACTTATTTGTAAAAGTAAAAGCCTTGTAAAAGTATACTGAATAAATAAGCTTTACATTTTAGACATGGGAATTTTACCTTCCATTTGTTAAAAGGCTCCCTGTTTTTTTATTTTGTAAAGTTATTATTGCAATTTGCCAAATTAAAATTTAATTTTGTTGTTAAATCAAAACTAAAGTAATGAATTAGACATTTTGAAGAAAATTGTGTACAGAGGGCCAAAGGACACCCACACTGAGGCATCAATTCTAGTTTCAAGTATATCAAGGTGGCCATCTTCAATGCATCGAAAAATATGTCATCATACTAAAACATTATGAAAATTTTTTTGTTAAGGACAAACCTCTTGGTCAGTGAAGATCTCAATGAAGTTCTGGAATGAGAAAGATCCTGATTGCAGGATGAGCTCTCCTGTGTTTTCAAAGCACTGGCCAGTTAGTACAAGAAGCTTGTGTCTTGCAGCATCTGTGATCATTAAGCGCACCTAAGGTAAAGAACAAAAGCACAAAAATTAAATGCAGCTACCACATTTCCAGCCTCTCTCTTCGGTCCAAACCCTGCTTTGCCTAATTTCAAACCCACCCACCCATTACTGGGTTCTACTCTGTAACGTTCCACTCCATGTGTTTTATGGAAATATGCATATGAGTGTGAATATGATGTAACTGGAATATGCTTTATGCAAAAGGTCTCTTGTAAAGTATCATAACAAAGGTTATAAACCATTGAATATATTCCTCCTATTGGTATGCTAGAAATATGAAGTACAACTCTGAGGTCCTCTTGAAATTATGCAAAGTATGGGCCATTAATGGTGGTTTAGAATCTTGATGGCTCCCATTGACTAGGACAATTGGTTGTAAATGGTTTATTTACCTGCAAACCTTCCTGTTTACATATGGGCCAACCCAGGAAGAATGGACTAGGGGTCTTACCATGACATGTGATTATATCACATGATACTGGAATCCATCTTAATCCTTGTTCTTTTCCATTGATATGGGGGGGTGGGGACAAGCACAGACAAAAGATTCCCACCTTGTGCCAAAGCTATAAAAGGGGGTGGAGCAGGACAAACAGGGCTGCCAGTCATGAGAAAAACCCTGCTTACCACCTGAGATGTCTGCTGGAACTAACAAGGACTGTACCAGAGGAAAGGATTGGGCCCAGACTAGGAAGGAGTCTAGTCTGTGAAAGAAGCTTATTGGAACATCTCTGAGGGTGAGATATTACCTGTAATCAGTTTCTTAATGTATTAGGCTTAGACTTGTGTGTTTTTGCTTTATTTTGCTTGGTGACTTACTTTGTTCTGTCTGTTATTACTTGAAACCACTTACATCCTACTTTGTATACTTAATAAAATCACCCTTGTTTATTAATAAACCAGAGTAAGTGATAAATAGCTGGGGGAGCAAACAACAGTGCATGTCTTTCTATCAGTGTTATAGAGGGCGGACAATTTATGAATTTATCCTGTATAACCTTTATACAGAGTAAAATGGATTTATTTGAGGTTTGGATCCCACTGGGAACTGGGTGTCTGGGTGCTGGAGACAGGTAACCTGCTGAGCTGTTTTCAGTTAAGATGTAGCTTTGGGGGGCGTGGACCAGACCCTGGGTCTGTGTTGCAGCAGGCTAGTGTGTCTGGCTCAACAAGACAGGGTTCTGGAAGTCCCAAGCTGGCAGGAAACGTGGGCTCAGTAGTCATTACAGCACATTAGGTGACAGTCCCAAGGGGATCTCTGTGACCAAACCCATCACATACTCTATTTATAAAGGACACTTAAAAAAGATGTTGTTGTATCTGTGTTGGTACCAGAATATTAGAAAGACAAGGTAGGTGAGGTAATATCTTTTATTGGAGCAACTTCTGTTGGTGAGAGACACAAGCTTTCACACTTACACAAAGCTCTTCTTCAGGTCTGGGAAAGCTTGAAGGCTTGTGTCTTCCACTGACAGAAGATAGTCCAATGAAAGATTCCTCCCAAAAAAGGTAGGCAGACAAATGGTTGACCTGTTATAGTGTACAGAACATGTTGTGCTAAAGTCATCCCTAATGTAATTCCATTGACACTCAGGGAGAGTTACACAGAATACCTAACTTATCTCACTTAAAAAAGAAGCAGAAAGAAAAAACAGTAAAGGAAAAATTAAAGGGGAGGGGATAAAAATGAGTGGAGAACAGGTACAATGAACAAATAAAACTGAAGAGACTGAAAAAGGAGCAAAGGACAGTGAAAAATTAAAATAAAAAAAAGATACAATGGACCAAATTTATTCCTGGTGTACTGCTTCTGGATGTCAATGGAGTTATATCACGGACAATTTTGGCCCAACATGACCTCTACACTGTAACAGGTCAAACATTTGTATCCGCCTACCATTTTTTTGGGAGCAATGTTCTTCTTTCCGCAATGCAGAGCACTACCTGCTCTTTAGCTAGAAAAACTTTACTGACAACTAAATTTATCATGAAGAAAAAAACAGGTATAAATTTAATGAAAAACTGTACAAACTTGGACTAGCTTGTGAACTAAAAATAATCTGCCAAATTCATGAACGCTTATGCGCTACAATTTTCACCCATTCCTAACTTTAACCAATAGGAAATAGTCAGGTACACAATCTGTGTGATGCTCACAGTCAGAAAAAAATGGACACTGGAACTTGTACTGTGCTGGCACAGTATATTATTCTGAATAGACATTAGCAAATTGTATGGATGCCTGTTGGTTCAAAGAGATTACTACTGGTAGAACAAGTTTTTGAAGTTTTAAAGTAGATACTGAATATTAAAACTAACTCTCTCTCTCTATATATATATATATACTCTTTACCTTTACAGATTATTTTCACTTTCAAAACAGCCTTCACTACATCTGATAATTCCTAAGTTTTACTACTACTCTGTCACTGCTTGTAATACTTGACAGCCTTTTGTCAAAGAAAAGCTTGTAGAGCTAGAGGGATGTCTGCTGGCTAAATATGACTGGAATCCAACTGAGTTTTGTATAAAGAACTGTGTTCTTGAATACATTTTTTGCAAAATATTTCTAAGCCACAAAACAGCATCTCTCAGCACTCCCAGCAAGCCAGTTTTATAACTTTATATATTGATTGTTAAGTGATCAATGGCCCTAAATTATTCTGTCTCATGCCAGGAAGGATGCAGTATTGACCTAAATCTCTGTTCAACAACTCTGTTTTTAGAATGTGTTGAAAGGGGCCACTGAAGAGTATGGATCAGGAAGACTTCCGTTTTGATCTTATTAAAGAAATGGCCCTGAAGTTTGAACAGCAGAAGGACTCCGTAATTAAAAGCAGGCCTAATACGGGCTTGTCACTAATTGTGTTGGATGATAAAATCCAACAATATCCTTGGTGGGTCAAAGATTTCTGTTTCAGAAGAGAACACTGGTAAGTGCACCCAGCTGGCTGATGTATGTCACTCAAGTCTCATCTGTTTTAGTTGTATTAAAATTCATTAAAGAACTGGCTTCCTTCTTTAATTTTTTTTTCTCTTTGCAGGAGCAGTTCTGGGCAGTCAGCCAGCTTATGTATAAAACCACCAGCTTTTTCAGCCACAAAATTACTTCCTGTCTCATGAACCACCGATACATGACTGTCATATAATTCCCCTCAATTTTGTTTATTAACTGATAATTAAAGAGTTTCTACAGAGATAAAGAACTATGACAGAAACAAAACAAAAAATACTTGCAGTTTTTAGAACATAATACATAGCATGCATGGAAAAAAATGAAGAGACAAAGATAAAAAGAGTATAATGATGGCCTAATGGGGGACTATCAGAATTCTGTGCATTCATATAAGACCATTACTTTTAAAATAAATTGTAATAAGGTAGTATAAAATGGACCGAGATATGTTGTGTTCAACCCTAGCCTTGGTTGAAGCCCTATATTGTTCAAAGTAGATGAAAAGTATCAGGATGTCGCATGTTGTTGAAAGAAACCCCAGAATTAAGTCAAATATATGGTGTTTAATGAGTTTGTCTGGCCCAAAGAAATAGCTAATCAGAAGTTTTCCAGATGTGAGAAAGTTATAAAATTGTTATAGCAACAGAGCAGAATCTTCTTAAAATGAGAGAAACTGTCCATATACAGACTATAGGAAATGTATTTTGTTTTGGCAGTTTTGATTGACAAGAATATTGCCTGTTTTGGACACTTCTTTCCTAGGGAGTATTTGCAGCTTACTGAACATGGTAGGATTTTTAGGCAGCATCCTGCTCAATGCATAAACCTGCATCACTAATACGGTCATCATTACCACAGGGCAGGTCCCAAGGATTTACAATCACACCATGAGCCTTCTTCTTTCCCACTCTGACAGATATATCATCCTGACTAGACAAGGAGATGGAACCTAATGACATCATCCCCTCCCTGGCTGTGTCCTGAGCTACTCCTGCGATATGAACTTAATATTCCTGATTGCCATATGGTGGGGTGAGATGGCTATTTCTACTCCCACTTTTTTCCTTCTTCCACTTTCTTAATTCTCATTTTGACTTTTGCCCAGTGAGAGTCTGGCTTAGCTAGCCAAGATAAAATTAACCTTGTAACTTTTGGCTGTTACCAGTTTGGCAGAATGAAAGCATTGAAGAACAGCCAAATCTCAGGAAAAAACAAACAACAAAAAAAACCTTTTCCTCCCACAGACTGGTTAGAGGAAATTAAGAGTAACCTACCCAAACATTTTCCAGAGCCAGGGCAGTAAAGCCAGGGTGCAGGAGTTACTAACTGGCCTGCATGCCAACTGCTTTTCCTGTGGTCTTCCATCATTTGAACTGCAAGCCTCAGAGACAGAAGCTGCATTTTCCTAACTTTTGCCATTCTTTCTTGCCCCCCCCCCGTGATGTTTTTCTTCCTTTATAAGAAGAAAGGGGATCAGACTTTAACAGCAGAACCTAAGAGCTGCCACTTGAACTGACTCTCTCTTTTCTCATTAAATAAATGTGCTGCAATTTAAGAGATTCTATAACAGCAGAGGAAATAAGAGAAATTGTAATAAAGATGACTTACTTGACGTTTAAAAGTTTAAACATTTTGATTAGCATATCCTCCTTTTAGTTATGTGTGTTTAATGTTACACAATGTTAGTAAGAATCTCTTCTTTGGTAGTGTACAGCAATTAAAACTACATCCCTGGCAACAAAATACCCATTTGAAGGTTTTATACTTCTAATATGTTCAGAGGGGATCATCCATATATTCACTGAAAATTATTTGTTAACTGCATAAGTATCCCTATTTTTATCTGCCACACCTTCCTGGATGGAATGTTGCTTTGCCTCTCTAAGAGGGGTCTTGAGATACATGGCTGGTGCTTTGACTCTCTTCTAAAGAGTATGCGGGACTTGGAGATCTCTTGTTCTGTGATAGCCTCCAACTCTGTTGATCACGGCATGTGATTTCTTGGAGGAAAGAGGTTATATACATGATAATCCTTCTCAAAGATCTAAAACGGTCTCAGAGGACCTGGTTTATATCAAGTTTAAAATAGACATACAGAACCAAGCCAGGGAGGGGTGCGGGAGCAGCAACACAAGAGCTCTCATCGCAGTTGCCTCCACTTGATCAAAAACAGATTTTAGTGGGTTGTTGGAAATGTAACCCTGAGAAAGGAGATATGAGTATTCCTGTTGTATGTTCTTTAAAATCCTATTATGGAAAAGGGAAACAAGAGGAAGAGATAAGAGGAGGCTGACACTTTTACTGACATTCACTCCCATATGTTCATTTATCTACAGTCAGAATACCCTTTCCTCTTATTCACTTATGGTGCTTTTATGACACATCCAATAAGACATTTCCAGCTGACTTACCTCAGTACTAACTGCTTCATCTGAAGGGTTAATCAGGACTACTGTTTCTAAGACATCACTTCTGTGGTGAAGGATTTTCTGACCTGTAAGCACAGGAGAGGAATAAAGAACCATAAAGCTTCGTAAGTTAAAACCAACACTTATTTCACCTAAGCACATGTCCTCCAGTGGGCCATCTCTCACGGCACCCAGAGCAAGGGCACTGGCAGTGTCACCTACATGCATCCAGAGATGCCATCAATGTTCCCCTGGATGGGCCAGATCCACTGCTGAAGGTCTTCACCAACTGGCAGTAGCACCTACCCGTCTCTTCCAACTTCCCTTTGTGACTGAATTATTCCTTGGTGTACCTGTTGGTCTGTCTGAATTAAATTATAAGGTCTTCTGAGTGGGGATTGTGGGCCAGCTTTTACGGGCCAGCTGAGGACCTGTCCCCATGTCTTTAATGTGTTTTTTAAGCTACTTCACCTATACACTCTATGAATAAGAAAACTCTATGAATAATTTTCTGGGAGAAATTATTTATCAAACATGCAGGATCCTTGCAATGTTCCTGTCCCATATTACTTGATCTTTCGGTTGTACACAGAATTTCTAACGGTCAATGTTATTAAATAAGAGTGAACAGACATTCAATATGCAGGTTCCTAAATGAATAAAGTCTGTGTGGTTTTGGTGCTGTGTCATGGCACATTGGCTTTCATAGTTAGTAGTTAGTCTGTCTCCGTATTTAATAGTGATATTCATCTCCCTGGGAGTGGGTTCCCTAAAACACAACAGGGCTCTTGACATTTTCTTTCTTATGTTAATTAGTGATATGCTTATCAGCACTTTTTCTGTGAGAACTGCAGCAAGATTAATTAGCAGCCTTATTGTGAAGGGAATGCCATCCAGAAACCCTGACTGGCAATTAGTCCAACAACCAGAATAACTGTCTCTTGCAAGCAGCATCTTGGTGTCAATTTAATTAATTAATTATGGCTTAAAGGAATGTGCAAGGAGCCCAGAGTAAACTGCCCATTGGCTAAGTTGGAAAATTCCTCTTAAAAACCTTAATATTAATAAATAAATCAGAAGCAAGCAGCATGTCTGGAAACACTTCCTAAAAGGGTGGTGTTGATTCAGCCTGGGTTGCAGGCATCTGTAGCTTCCCATGCAGCCTCACCGTCCCATTTTAAAGATTCCCTTGCAAGAGAATCCAGCACAGGAGTGCCACTGATATACTGGTACTGCACATAGCACTTCCTCAGCATTACCAGCATAAGCTCCTCTTTCTGCAGTACCAGAGGATCACCATGTTTGTGGTGATTCTTCACGTATCCTTCCCATCCTTGTGACCCAGCAGGAAGAGAAGAATGAAACTAACAAGACTTAACTGAGTTATACTTTGCTGTTTCTCTTGTGGGCCCCTCTAGGGAAAAAGCAGCAATCCTGAGGGACCACACAAGAGACACAGAAGGGGAGGAAAGACATGGAAATGAGGATGAGACAGGCACAAACAGGAATGAGAGAAAGGTGAACAGAAATATACAACCAGCTGATGGAAGAGGGATGAAGCATACAAATGGAGGAGGACAGACACTCGAGCATCAGGCTAGTGGCAGACCAGGAGAATTAAGGGCTGAGCTTGATCTTCCATTCTCTGTGCCAGCAAGTGAGGAGTGTTGTAGAGGCAGTGCATTCAGCCCCTGAGAGAATAAGTATGTGGCTGTCTCATCCTCATTTCCATGTCTTTCATGTCTGGTAGCCCTTTTAGGTTGAGTCATGGAGTAGTATCAGTCTCTGGAGGAAGCTCTGCCAGAGGGAGGCAGATTGTGAAATATCATTTTTAGAACAAGGGTAGGAGAAACCTGTCAGACCACTACAATGGAAGACTGAAGCAAAGAGAAAACCAAAAACAAAGAGGAGAAAAGAGAAAAAGTCTATGTGTGTCAGAAATAAAAGCTGTGGAGGGAAAAAATAAACATACAAAATCCTGGGGAGATGAAGACACACAATGAAAAGAGGACAGAACTAATAAAAAAGGAAAGAAATACAAAATGGGTAGTATAATTTAAGAGGAGAGATTGTATTTAAAGATTTTTGGCTAATAATACTGTGGGGAAGTACCTTGAAGCAGCATCCTGGAAACCCCATATTCACCTGTGTCATATAATTATGATATATTTCATACAAAGCGTGCCATGTAAGATATCATGTGAAAGATCCTGATCTGCTGAAACCCACTGTTCTGTCCAAATATGTATATTGTTAGTGTGTATGACGTTATGAGATTTTGCTGTATGGTTGTTAGTGAAGTATGTTGTGAGTTTGGGAGTCGCCCAATGCTAATTCTCCAGTGACAACAACAAAGGAGGTGACCAACACCCTGGTGGGCGTAGAACGATTATCACCAGCCATTGACCAGCAGGAGAATAGTAAATAAGGGATTAACAATTCAATGACAGTTGCGCAAGCACCACACAATGGGGACTGCTCAACTTTATGACTCAGTTGCACAAGACCACACCAGGGGGATTGCTCAATCCTGTGACTAAGCAAAGCCCACTAGGCTAGTATCTTCCAGGCACATGGAATGAAGATATAAAATAGGGGACAGTGGCATCATGCTTTGGCCTCTCTCTTCTCCTACCTATGCTAACGCTGAGAAGACAAAAAGACTTGAACTGAGGAAACTGGTCCCAGGCTTAAAGGGGAAGCCTGTGTGTTAAGAACTGTAACATCTGCTGGGGCGAGAAAACTGCTTGATCCAAATACCTAGTCTAATAAGGTTTAAGATTTAGACTGGCACTTACATTTTATTTTCTTTGACCTTTTGTGCCTAAAACTTAGAATCACTTAAAATCTATCTTTTCTGTAGTTAATAAATCTGTTTCAGATTTTACCTAAAACAGTGTGGTTTGCTTGAAGTGCTTGGGAAATCTCAGCTGAGTTTACAAAGGTTCGTGTGTCTCCTCTCCACATCGAGGGGTGGACTGGGCAATGAACTTACCCTGGTCAGGCTTCTGACCAGGGCAAGATGGCTCAGTTCTTGGATGCAAGGCAAGGGGCTTGGGAGATTTGCTAGTGCCCTTCAGTGTGTGATTTGTGAGTGGCTCAGGGACCATCTTTGCAATCTAGTTGGATGTGTGGCTCCACATGCTGTTGTGCTGAGTGAGAGCAGCACCTGGAGAGGTTTGCTGCCTGTCACTAGCAAAGCACCGTGAGAGACAGCCCAGGCTGGAAAGTTAAGGAGGCACAACAGTATCCCAGTTCCAGGGTGTACCCGGGGATCCTGTCACAAATACGGACAGCTTAAAGAAACTCAGTAATTGTGCCAGCTATTTTTTTCTATTTATGTTACTTGAAAGAGAGCATGAAAGTATGTACTGGTGAATGGGGGAGGGGCAGGCATCACTCTTGACAGCAAGATTTAGGGTTAGCATTCCAATCTGTAACTTGATTTTCATACATTCACCTGTATCTCCCCAACTGAAACACATATTTAGGCCTAACTTCAATAAAACCTCCATCTAATTCCTTTACCACAGAAGCTTTAGACTCTAAAGTTTAGAGGGCCCTCTAAAATGTAATATGTCAAGGATTCTGCTGGCTTCCTCAGTGAAGAGATTAGCCAGTCTATAGAATATGGCCTTTAGTGTTGGGAGGAGAACAAAAAAACGGTCGTCCTTCACTTACTGCAAAGATTTCCTATATGATAATTTGGTGGCAATGAATGAAATTTCTGTTTCATGCCAAAGTATATGTAAGGATGCACAATTCCAGTTTAACACAAAGAATCAAATTCTGACTTCAGTGAAACTGCCCCAGTTTACACTTCTGTAACTGCAATCTGGATTTGTATCTAAGGCCTGGTCTACACTACAAGTTTAGGTCGACTTTAGCAGCGTTAAATCAAATTAAGCCTGGACACGTTCACACGACGAAGCCCTTTCTTTCGACTTAAAGGGCCCTTTAAACCGGTTTCTTTACTCCACCTCCGACGAGGGGATTAGCGATAAAATCGGCCTTTGCGGGTTGGAATTGTGGTAGTGTGGACGTTATTGGCCTCCGGGAGCTATCCCACAGTGCTTCATTGTGACCGCTCTGGACAGCACTCTCAACTCAGATGCACTGACCAGGTAGACAGGAAAAGCCCCACGAACGTTTGAATTTCATTTCCTGTTTGCCCAGCGTGGAGAGCACAGGTGACCATGCAGAGCTCATCAGCACAGGTAACCGTGATGGAGTCCTAGGATCTCAAAAGAGCTGCATCATGGACCGAACGGGAGGGAGGTACAGGATCTGCTCGCCATATGGGGAGATGAATCAGTGCTAGCTGAACTCCGTAGCAGTAAATGAAATGGCAAAATATTAGAAAAGGTCTCCAAGGCCATGAAGGACAGAGGCCATTACAGGGACGCACAGCAGTGCCGCGTGAAAATTAAGGAGCTAAGGCAAGCCTACCACAAAGCCAGAGAGGCAAACGGAAGGTCCGGGGCAGAGCCGCAAACATGCCACTTCTACGCGGAGCTGCATGCTATGCTAGGGGGTGCAGCCACCACTACCCCAACCGTGTGCTATGACTCCGTCACTGGAGAAACACACAGGGAAGCGGGTTTGGGGTACAAGGAAGATGAGGATGAAGATAATGTAGATAGCTCACAGCAGCAAGGAAGCGGAGAAACCGGTTTTCCCCAACAGCCAGGATATGTTTATCACCCTGGACCTGGAGCCAGTAACCCCCGAACTCATTCAAGGCGTGCTCCCAGACCCTGAGGGCACACAGGGGACCTCTGGTGAGTGTACCTTTGTAAATATTACACATGGTTTAAAAGCAAGCGTGTTTAATGATTAATTTGCCCTGGCAATCGCGGCCAGTACAGCTACTGGAAAACTCTGTTAACGTGTATAGGGATGGAGCGGAAATCCTCCAGGGACATCTCCAGAAAGCTCTCCTTCATGTACTCCCAAAGCCATTGCAAAATGTTTCTGGGGAGGGCTGCCTTATCCCGTCCGCCATGGTAGGACACTTTACCACGCCAGACCAGTAGCACGTAGTCTGGAATCATTGCATAACAAAGCATGGCAGCGTATGGTCCCGGTGTTTGCTGGCATGCAGACAACATCCATTCCTTATCGCTCTTTGTTATCCTCAGGAGAGTGATATCATTCACAGTCACCTGGTTGAAATGGGGCGATTTTATTAAGGGAACATTCAGAGGTGCCCCTTCCTGCTCTGCTGAACAGAAATGTTCCCCACTGTTAGCCACGCAGTGGGGGGGAGGGGTGAAGTGATCATCCCCAATAATTGGGTGTGGGGGGGGAGGAGGGTTAGTTGGGTTTGTGCTGTATGTTAACCCGGAAACCGCAGCCCCTCCTTTTACATTGCAAACCCATTTTAAATGGCCAACCCAACGGGTGCTTGGAATGGGAAATGAGGGTGTTACTGTTTGAAACCATTCCCACATGTTAAGAAGGTTAAAAAAGCCAAAAGACTGTGGCTTACCATGGCTGCCTGCAAGCTGAAATCTGTTGCCTGGCACTGCGTGAGTGATCTCTCACACCAAACCGGCAGGCCCTCAATATAAGAGGAAAAATGCGACCTTGTAACAAAAGCACATGTGCTGTGTAATGTGAACAGCAAAATTTAACGTGAAAAAGTGTACCCATTGTTCTCTAAAATGTGTCTTTTTTAACCACCTCTCCCTTCTCCTCCACCAGCTGCAAATGTTTCTCCTTCACAGAGGCTAGTGAAGATTAGAAGGAGAAAACGGCGGACTCGGGATGACATGTTCTTGGAGCTCCAGATGTCCTCCCACGCTGAAAGAGCACAGCAGAATGCGTGGAGGCAGTCAATGTCAGACTACAGAAAAGCACAGTATGAACGAGAGGAGAGGTGGCGAGCTGAATCGCAGGATGAACAGAGCAAGTTGCGGGCTGAAGATGATAGGTGGTGTCAGCTTGCAGACAGAAGGCAAGAGTCGATGCTCCGGCTGCTGGAGCATCAAACTGATATGCTCCAGCGTATGGTTGAGCTGCAGGAAAGGCAGCAGGAGCAGAGACCGCCGCTACAGCCCCTGTGTAACCAACAGCCCTCCTTCCCAAGTTCCATAGCCTTCTCACCCAGATGCCCAAGAACACGGTGGGGGGGCCTCCGGCCACCCAGTCACTCCACCCCAGATGATTGCCTGAGCATCAGAAGGCTGGCCTTCAATAAGAGTTAAAGTTTTAAACTGCAGTGTGTCCTTTTCCTTCCCTCCTCCCCCACCCATCCCGGGCTACCTTGGCACACAACCCCCTAGTTGTGTGATGAATTAATATAGAATGCATGAATGTGAAGTAACAATGACTTTATTGCCTCTGTAAGCGGTGCTCGAAGGGGGAGGGGAGGGTGGGGTGATTGGTTTTACAGGGAAGTAGAGTGAACCGGGTGGAGGGGGGGCGGAGGGTTCATCAAGGAGAAACAAACAGAAGTTTCACACCGTAGCCTGGCCAGTCACAAAACTCATTTTCAAAGCTCCTCTGATGCGCACCGCGCCCTGCTGTGCTCTTCTAACCACCCTGGTGTCTGGCTGCGCATAATCAGCGGCCAGGCGATGTGCCTCAACCTCCCACCCCGCCATAAATGTCTCCCCCTTACTCTCACAGATATTGTGAAGCGCACAGCAAGCAGCAATAACAATGGGGATATTCTTTTCGCTGAGGTCTGAGCGAGTCAGTAAGCTGCGCCAGCGCGCTTTTAAACATCCAAATGCACATTCCACCACCATTCGGCACTTGCTCAGCCTGTATTTGAACAGGTCCTGACTACTGTCCAGGCTGCCTGTGTACGGCTTCATGAGCCATGGCATTAAGGGGTAGGCTGGGTCCCCAAGGATCACGATAGGCATTTCAACATCCCCAACGGTTATTTTCTGGTCCGGGAAGAAAGTCCCTTCCTCCAGCTTTCGAAACAGACCAGAGTGCCTGAAGACGCGAGCATCATGTACCTTCCCGGCCATCCCACGTTGATGTTGGTGAAACATCCCTTGTGATCCACCAGGGCTTGCAGCAGCATTGAAAAGTACCCCTTGCGGTTTATGTACTCGGTGGCTTGGTGCTTCGGTGCCAAGATAGGGATATGGGTTCCGTCTATTGCCCCACCACAGTTTGGGAATCCCATTGCAGCAAAGCCATCCACTATGGCCTGCACGTTTCCCAGAGTCACTACCCTTGATATCACCAGGTCTTTGATTGCCCTGGCAACTTGGTCACAGCAACCCCCACAGTAGATTTGCTCACTCCAAATTGATTCCCGACTGACCGGTAGCTGTCTGGCGTTGCAAGCTTCCACAGGGTTATCGCCACTCGCTTCTCAACTGTGAGGGCTACTCTTATCCTGGTATTCTGGCGATTCAGGGCAGGGGAAAGCAAGTCACAAAGTTCCATGAAAGTGCCCTTACGCATGCGAAAGTTTCGCAGCCACTGGGAATCGTCCCACACCTGCAGCACAATGCTGTCCCACCAGACTGTGCTTGTTTCCCAGGCCCAGAATCGGCATTCCACGGCATGAACCTGCCCCAGTAACACCATGATTTGCACATTGCTGGGGCCTGTGCCTTGTGAGAGGTCTATGTCCATGTCAATTTCCTCATCACTCTCGTCGCCGCACTGCAATCGCCTCCTCGGCTGGTCCTGGTTTTGCTTTGGCATGTCCTGGCTCTGCATATACTCCAGGACAATGCGCGTGGTGTTCATAGTGCTCATAATTGCTGCGGTGATCTAAGCGGGCTCCATGATCCCAGTGCTATGGTGTCTGGTCTGAAAAAAGGCACGAAACTAGTATCTGACGGAGGGAGGGAGGGAGGGGCGAGTGATGACATGGCATACAGGTACAGGGAATTAAAATCAACAAAGGTGGCTGTGCATCAGGGAGAAACACAAACAACTGTCACACAGAATGCCCCCCCCCCAAAGTTTGAACTCAAAACCCTGGGTTTAGCAGGCCGTTGATTTCACGGAGGGAGGGGGAAGCAAATGAATACAGAACAAATCTATTTTTTACATCTTAAGCTGGCAGACGACGGTGCAGCATGACTGATAGCCCTCGGCATCTTCTGGGTGCTTGGCAGAAAATACTGGGCGCTTGGCAGAAAATAGGATACTACAACTGATAGCCATCATCGAGACAGTTCAATAGGACTGAGCATGTCTGCCCAGGTGCCCATGATTGACAGCCACTGCAGTACGACGATGATGGATATCAGTCGTAATATACCATCTTCTACCAAAAGGCAAGGGGCTGCTGCTGTGTGCAATGCAGCCCCACGTCTGCCAGCCCCACGTCTGCCAGCACCCAGATCGCCGATGAAGCTACCAGTCATACTGCACCATCTACTGCCAAAAGGCAATTAGCTGCTGCTGTGTAGCAATGCAGTACCACGTCTCTGGCACCCAGAGGACATATGGTAACGGTGAGCTGAGCTGAGCGGGCTCCATGCTTGGCGTGGTATGTTGTCTGCACAGGTAACACAGGTAAAAAGGCGCGAATCGATTGTCTGCTGTTGCTCTGACGGAGGGGGAGGTGCCTGACGACATGTACCCAGAACCCCCCGCGACACTGTTTTACATCATTCAGGCATTGGGATCTCAACCCAGAATTCCAATGGGCGGCGGAGACTGCGGGAACTGTGGGATAGCTACCCACAGTGCAACGCTCCAGAAGTCGACGCTAGCCTCGGTACTGTGGACGCGGTCCGCCGACTTAATGCATTTTATGTGGGGACACACACAATCAGCTGTATACAACCGATTTCTATAAAACCAGCTTCTATAAATTCGACCTAATTTTGTAGTGTAGACATACCCTAAGTAAATTAAAAGAATGCTGATCAACACTGATGACTGTCAGCACACTACAAATGTTTAATCTCTATGCTATATAAACGACAACAGCTGTATATACATACTGAGAGATAAATGAGGCAGTAACTCATCTCCTATTGATTAAATTTCATACAACTGTACATTTAGGGACCGAGGTATGGGTACACCTAAAATATGTCTGATTTGGATATGGTGTGAGGTACACGAGGTTGAGGGCCAAGTGTCTATATGCCTTCAGCCCCACAAGATTTTAAAACATTTAAAAAAAATTAGCTCAACTAGATTTTTAGAGCAAATAGCCACTAATTTTATAAAACACTGCAGCTGTTCCTCTTTAAATGCTATTACTACCTTTGGAAAATGCTTTCAGTGATGTTTTTGCAACAACTCAGGCCGAGTCCCGACCAACATGGTTATACTAGATGTACCTGTGCAAACAAAAACCATCTGCTTTTTCTTTTCATAATGCCCTCAAACTGATGAAAAGCTGTGGGGATTCCTACAGCCCAAGATGTTGACTGAAAAAAAAAAAAACCTGCATATAAAAATGAACCAGTTTTTTGCAGTCATGGGATTATCTTTGACAAGGTTTTCCCAACTTTCAGTTCATGTAAAACTCCAAAAATCTTTCTCCCTATCATAACTGCTCTTACAGCTGCTAATATGCTTCTATGTAAACTTTCAAAGAGCAGTTCAGACTTAAAGAGGCTGCTGCTAGTTTGCCAAGAATTTTCATAATGTTTGTTTAGAAGGAAGGAAGAAAAGCCATTAAAATCTTGCAGGGGCTCCTCTACTGACATCATTGACAGCAGAGGAGCAGAAGCAGTATGGGCATTTGTCAAGCTGGAAATCGACTTCATGGTACAGATCTTAGGCCACCAAGTGAATAACAATATATGTAAGAGAACGTGGCCCACTCTGAATGTTTAATTTTTAAAAAATTAGCTCAACTAGATTTTTAGAACAAATGGCCACTAATTTTATAGAACAGTTACCCCTGTTTCCAAAGTGTCAGAAGAGAGGAAGAAAACATCATTTACAACTGCACAGAGTGAGTGCGAGGAAACACTGGCCATTTTACCTACTTCTAGTCACTGGACACCATGGATGAAGATGGATTCATGTTCTATTTAAAGAAATTAGGAAAGTAAGACTGATCGTGTTGGAAGAAATATTTTATGTCTTGGATCATCTTTGAATTTATTAGATAAAAGATTTGGTTAAAATATATATAGATCATTATATAGAATCTTGCACATATATGGTGCTGGTTTGATTCTGGACCAAGTCAATAGTGATTAGAAGTAATTACCATGTGACAGTTGCTCTGTGTATGAATTAAGTTGGTATCAGTCCAGTTCTGGTCATGCAACCACATCATTAAACCCACTGGATCAAATCTTGATCTCAGTTATACTGGTATAACTGAGAGAAGGATTTGGTCCACTACAACTACTGGTGCATTGTTAGGTAGTCGCGTTTGTTAAAGAATTGACTGAAGTACCCTCTCACTGAACTGACCTCTCCAGGTCAGGGTTGACCATGTCAGTTAGGCAGAAACCCTTTAACTGCTAGCATTCGTATTGTCCCTATTCTATGGATGGCTATATCACAATTAATTTTATAAAATTTGCGTATAAAAATTATAAATGAAAGGCAAGTGTGGGTAAGGAGGCACTGCTATAAGCCTAATTATTGCTGTATTTATCATTACCAAGCTTTGCTGCATAATACTAAGCCATCAGGAATGCATGTTTTTGCCAACAAGCAGGTCAGCAGAGATGTTACCATCAGCTCTTAACCTCATCAATCATTAATACCAATGCTTGGCTGCACATGTAAATCAATTCTCTTTCTTACGCAAATGAAATTTTAAAAAGCAGCATCTGTGAAATTCTCTGGAGAAACAACTGTAATAAAAAACAGCCAGTGATAAATATGGCTAGAGGGGGTGAAAGAGAATGCAATCCATTTGCAAACAAGGAGTGTTCAACACATGAGCTAATAATTAATAGTCAGTCTTTGCCTGGCAGTTTTTAAACAACTATTTCTCATTCGGAAAAATTTTGAAGTTTCTTTTCTTTTTCAAAGGCATGAATAAAATGTTACCGGCATCATTACACAACAAAGGGTTAACAGATGACAGAGTGAGCAAAGCTCTCTAATGATTTTTTTCCACACTGCTAGTGAACAGAAAGTAAACGGTCAGCAGCTAGAGACTCTCAAAATCCTCTATGTACTTGTAAATTAGCTTTGATACACATAGCTCTCTACATGCCTTTGTCTTGCGGAAACATTCCTGGATTGCTGTAGACACTAAGGAAAAAAGTAAAACACAAATCATACTAATTTCAAGTGTCCCACTCCAACCCCCAGAAGAATATTTTTATAGATAAAAATAATACTTCAGGGAAAAACAATGCACCCCAACAGAATGGTGCTATGTTTGAGGAACAGCAATCAGTAAATCCCTTTTCAGTTTCTTTGGATGCAAGCAAAGGAAAAGGCCCTACATATTTTCAGTGTTACTGTGAACAAACAAAAGCCCTATTTAAGGATATTACACATGTATTCAGATATTAGGGGCTTGATTCTCTACTGCCTTGCACCATGTATAGTCATTTTCACCTGCTCAGAGTGAGTGCATGATGGTTTTAAATGTTATTAAATCAACATTACACACACACACACACACTTACACAGGTGACAGCATTTCACACATGTAAATAAGTACATAAAGGGGCCAGGCAGTGAACACTCAGACCCTCCTTTATAGTTAAATTCCAAAGGACAAACTACTCCCTTAACAAAAATTGAAATAATAAATATTCTGAAGTCTACCCAAAAGATCTCAGCTGTTAAAGATGACATCAGTTAGGACATTTGAGCTACAAAGTTGGCAGAAAAGATTATATCAGGACATGTCAACCATTACATTAGAAACCAGCTCATGAATCCTTGCAGCAAAATTTGCTTTACCCTACCCTTAGGTGAGGAGGATGGATTCCAAGGATCCAAGCAAGAGATCCCTTTGAAAAGAATGAGGATTTTGGCCTAAAAACAACAGTGCAACATAACCCCAAGATCGATGGTGGTTTTTTTTCCCCAATTTGAATCTTTATTTAGTCATTAAAAAATATTTAAATCTTCAGGGGCCTGGGCCTTGGATAGCTCCAAACTATTGTCCCTAAAACAGCAAACAGAAAATAGAACCTTTTTACTCTTCCACCTTCTTTGGATGTTGGGGATCTCAAATTGAGACCCTCAAAAGGACATTTAAACCTCAGTGTTAGGTTAACACAGTTGCTTTCCATTATCCACAAGGCAGACAATATGAGTTCTGGAAGGCTCATCTTCCAATAGTGAATTTTTTAGTGAGTAAAAGAATGCATTTGTTGGTGTTTTTAACACAAAAACCAAACAACACACACCATCAAGCAATGCTAACATTGTGAGACAGTCCAAAATCGTCTGCGCCAGCATCCTTGAGGCCCCCCGCCACAGCTACAGCGCCTCCAGGTGAAGAAGAAAAGGATCAAGATCCTCTTTACAGCAGATCCTTAATTAGCTGGAGAAGTCATTTGTAAGTGACATGAAGCACTCCTTCCCTCTCATCCCCAGGGTCTGACTGAACACAGTACTTCAGACCTCTAGTGACCCAAACTGCATCATTACCACCAACAATACAGCTCACTGAGAGTACTTAGAGAGTCCATGAGTGAAAAACTGGATTTTGTACACTGATCAGTAACCTCATTAGAATCTGAATGAAAAATGTTTCAGCAAGACTGACAGCAGTGGAGAACCAAATTGCCCAACTGGAACACAGGCTAGTGCATGTAAAGACTGAGGATTAAAAAAAAATGGTAGAATAACTGAGGAAATAGGTAAGTTTAAAAAAAAATACATTGGGTTTTATGTTGAGACCCAAACAAGAACAGGGTACCTAAAAATTTGGGACAAACCATCTGGCAATGAGAGAAAAGGATCTGCAGACTTGATGGAAAAATTAGTTTAAAATATTCTAGTGGGTGTGATGATTGTGATGATAACATTCTTTGCATTGAGGGGCAGTACAGAATCCCTCTCACAGAGGCAGACAAAGGGTACTCTCTTCCAGTGATACTAAAATTTAACTTTTGGGGATTGGGGAATAGTGAAAAGGAAAGGAGTCTTCAGAAATTTCAAAAGAAAGGAAACAGCATTACAGGAACAAGAGAAAATGAAGCTAAGTTTAGCCCTGGTATGCATAACTCCATTTAAATAAGGAAAGATGCATCCACTTCCTCCAGAGCTGAATTTGAGCCAATGGTTTCCCCAAATCTTAAGCAATGGATGGAAAAAATAATTTTCTTCAATGGGAATAAATCTGAATAGCTGAGTGGCAGTACTTTACTTTATATGGCTTCTGTATGAAAACAAAATATATATTTACTAGGATGTTGAGTTGACAAGACAGCTTTGAACAAAAGTCAGCTCTGCAAGCATTACTGAGAACTGTGACAGCAACAAAGATGTGGAAGATTGAAATTGACTACAAAGTGTTATTTGACTGCAAAGTGTTGTTTCCCTGCCATAATTTAAATCACTTTGATATGTACACAGTTGCTACAGTATAACTCTAAGAAAAAGTATTATAACAGACCCAGACCAGTGAGGTACAGGAGTCTGGTAGAGAGCAAATATACTGGTCACTGGATGAGTAGCTTTCTGTTCCCTGAGTGACCAGAGCAGAAGCTGCACTAGAGTAATCAGGAACCTGCTAGAACCAGTTAAGGCAGGCAGGTTAATTAGAACACCTGGAGCCAATTAAGAAGAAGCTGCAAGAATCAATTAAGGCAGGCTAATCAGGGCACCAGGGTTTTAAAAAGGAGCTCACTTCAGTTTGTGGTGGGAGTGTGAGGAGCTGGGAGCAAGAGGTGCAAGGAGCTGAGAGTGGGAGGGTGAGCTGCTGGAGGACTGAGGAGCACAAACGTTATCAGACACCAGGCGGAAGGTCCTGTGGTGAGAATAAGGAAGGTGTTTGGAGGAGGCTATGGGGAAGTAGCCCAGGGAGTTGGAGCTGTCATGCAGCTGTTACAGGAGGCACTATAGACAACTGTAGTCCACAGGGCCCTGGGCTCGAACCCGGAATAGGGGGTGGGCCTGGGTTCCCCCCAAACCTCTCAATTGACCTGGACTGTGGGTTCTTCCAGAGGGGAAGGTCTCTGGGCTGTTCCCCAACCCACATGGTGAATCTCTGAGGCAAGAAAATCTGCCAATAAGCACAGGACCCACCAAGATAGAGGAGGAACTTTGTCACAGTATGTTAGGTCTTTGTCTTTTAAATATCTTGGGTTAGTCTACCCTGCAGTTCGATGGTTTCTCTGTTTGGAACTGTGGACTGTTATTATTCTGAACTAATTACTGTGATGCACTCATTCTCCCTCAAAATAGTCTCTCTAAAAGCTCCCTCTCCCACCCAAAATGGAGGACACAATCAAATTTCATATGGTTCAGCCTCAGTTTTGTGACTGGCTAGAGGTTCAGGTCCTTCCCCTTATGACTAATTTGTCAACTAAAAATTCCTCAGCAGTAATACCCTGCAGTGTGTTGTAGTTTTTTTTAAAATGATTTTTAACAACCAAAATCAAAACCAGACAAACTGATTTTTCTTTTAACCATTGAGCTGCCACCTCATCAGGCAGATTTCATTTGGACTTGCATGTAATAAAGCCCTGAAAATAGAGGATTAAAGCAAAGATTTTGATGCAGATTGAACAGTAACTGCATAGTTCACCCTAACATACAAACTTACTGCACATGATCCAAGTTTCCAGGCCTCTATCTGAATCCCTTGAATAGCAGTGAGAGAAAACAAGTTGACCAGTTTGTTGCTAATTCTTCATAAATTGAATTGATATCTTCTGCCTCAAAATTTAAACTACAACATTTTCTGCCTTATAAAATGAGCTATACTGTGGATTGCTATAATTACCACACTCTGCTTGAATACTTTGGGGGTTTTTTACCCACTTCAACAAATTCCCAGTGAAATCTTTTGAAGTAAATTGAATGCACTAAATCAAGTTGTTTGCACATACACTGATTAACAAACTAATTGTACCAACTGTTTTATCACTAAATATTGATTTGCTGCATCATTTGCCAATTTTATGTGACCTTTAACTTGCTGTCACACTACTGCCATATATCAAGTACAGGCAAACTTTTGACCTTTCACCTCATTAGCTACTGTCAGGGGCAAATTCTCCCTCACAACAGGCATTTCTGACCTTTAAAAACAGCTTTTTCTCATACTTTTTCATAAATTTCAGTTTTAAGCTTTTTCTACCATAAGAATGACATTCACAACACTGATACCCCTTCAGGCCAAAAAAAAACCCAACCAAAGAAATAAAGAAATTTAAAAACCTAAAACTCCCCGCCCCGCCAAATATGAAACAAATCAACCTAAAAAGAAAAAAGTAAATAAATCAAAAATAAAAGAAATAAAAAACACAAACCCTACCTCAAGCAGAGATTTTATTCCCAAAATGGAGAAGTGCCAGAATCTCCATGAAGTATACTAGAGAGTTTGCTTTCAATTTTTCAGATACTATGGTGATGCGTGGCAGTTTACAACCAATACAAAGATATACAGATGAAGATCAACAACAAAATACAACAAATGTTGCTTTTCCAAAGAGTGGGAATTCTAACTCTGCAGATAAATAAATTTACTCTTGACACAGCTTAAGGAAAAAGTATTTTCAGTCATCAGGCACTGATTTATTTATTCAACTGCAAGTTATTCTCTATCTAGCATTAAAATATACTCTGCTTTAGAGAGTTTAAAAGACAACGTCCCTGCCACCAGGGGCTTGCAATCGCTTAAAAAAAAAATCAATAATTCTAGTAGAGAATGTTGAAGTGTTTTAAGGAACAATTCAAAGGCAAAGCTGTTACTGAGTGGGTTACTGGCTAAGCCTCTGAGCCTTAGTTTCTGGATTTCTAGTGTAAGTAGGGATTCAAAATTCAAACTGATTACATATGCATACCAGGGTAACCAGCTGTCCCTTTTCACTGAGTTTTTCCCAATTATGAGGGACAGTCCCAATGTCCCAGCTGGTTGTAGTGAAACTGGGAAGTGGCCAATAACCTGGCAACCCTGTTTCCCCTCTTTTTAGCTAGCCACTGCTCTCTCCTGGTTGCTGTCAAGTCACAACTGTCTTTTTGCTGGGTCCAAGTGTGCCACCTCTTCTTCAGCCAGCTGTTCCTTTATTGATTGGGCCATTTACCATTCATGCCACAGAGTATATGGCATGATCCCAGATGCCGCATATTCCACTGTTAGGTAGTGTGGCAAACTGAATGGTGAAGTGGCCAGCAAAGAAAAGAGTCCGCACTAGCAGAGCTAGGCCCACCAGCTGCCAACTGCGAGCAGCAAGTTGCAACAGTGGCAGTATAATAAGTCAGCGCAGCATTAGGAGCACACCCCAATATAAGCAGCAGCAAGATCATCTAAGTAGAGGGATGGGGGGGAAAAGAGAGAGAGCCAGCATATCTGGGCAGAAAAAAAGGGAGGATACATGGCTATCCGTAGGAGAGGGAGTGTGAGTGCCTGTTGAAGGAATGTGAGAGCATGGAGGGGAGAAGGCAAGAAAGCTAGGTGGAGTCTATAAGAAGTAGACACCTAATCCTTAAAAAGCATCTTAACCCTTATTGACTCTCTGTGTGCTGCAAGCTCTTTTCTAACAGTTTCATGGTAACAAATGGCAGGTCTATGTTCCATATAAACAAGTCTCTTTCTGGATTTTCCTTTAAAACATTCAAAGGTATGTGGTTGATTACTTAAAAAGGAACAAGTTAATCTTGTTGGGGATTGTCCTTACATCTTGTTTTTGTAGACTAGTAGTACTGTATTTTAATAGTACTGTACTTGCCAATATATTATCTGAGCAACTCACATATGTTAATGAATTTATCTTTAGAATCTCAGGTGTGGAAATATGATTATCCCCATATTATATAGCTGGGAAACTGAGGCACTGAGATAGAAAATGACATGTCCATGGTCACACAGGACATCTCTGACATAGCCGGCTACAGAATCCTGAGTCCAAGTCCAGTGTCATAGCCACAAGTTAAGTATATCTGATGGAAGCATCACAATAAGAACATAAGAATGGCCATACTGGGGCAAACCAAAGGTCCATCCAGCCCAGTATCCTGTCTACCGCCAGTGAGCAATGCCAGGTGTCCCAGAGGGAGTGAAACTAACAGGTAACAGGAGATCTCTCTCCTGCCACCCATCTGCACCCTCTAACAAACAGAGCCTAGGGACACCATTCCTTAACCATCCTGGCTAATAGCCATTAATGGACTTAACCACCATGAATTTATCTAGTTCTCTTTTAAACCCTGTTATAGTCCTAGCCTTCCCAACTTCCTCAGGCAAGGAGTTCCACACGTTGACTGTGCGCTGTGTGAAGAAGAACTTCCTTTTATTTGTTTTAAACCTGCTGCCCATTAATTTCATTTGGTGGCCCTTAGTTCTTGTATTATGGGAACAAGTACAGGTGAGTCGCATCATACGTGCATTTAACTATACGCGCTCGGCAAAAAAAAGAAACAAGATACCTGTAAATAGTGCAGGCGATTCCACGCAATGAGCGTATGCCCCGGAGTGAGCGTGAGATGAGAGACGTGAATCTGCTGTTCCCTCAGTCCGTCTTAGTTCCCGCATGCCTCCCATAGTGTGAGCGTCTCACCGCGCTGAGTGTGATTCTAGTGTTTAAAGATACATATTTTTCATACAACATGGCCCCTAAACGCAAGCCACTACTTCATCTGGTGCTCAACCGAAGAAACAGTGATCTGTTCCAATGCTGGAGGAAAATCTGGCTGTGTTGGACTTATTGAGAGATGGTATGTCTGTCTCCAACTTGGCACGTAAATATGGCTACAACGAATCTAGCATCTGTGCCATCAAGATTCGAGAGAGAGAAATTTGTCAAGCTGTGGCATCAAGTGCTCCAATAAATGCTAAGGTGACGAGCCAGGTGTGTGATAAGACTTTAGTGAAGACTGAAAAGGCATTAAATTTATGGCTGGAAGACATGAACTGCAAACGTATGCCTATTGATGGCAACACATTGCGAGAAAAGGCTCTTAGCCTCTACGCGATGTTCAAACCTCCTGCAGAAGAGGGACAGCCTTCTGATGAGAAGGAATTCAAAGCCAGCCAAGGTTGGCCTAACAGTTTTAGGAACCGCTTCAACCTCAAAAACGTGCAGACTACTGGTGAAGCTGCATCTGCCAATGAAGAGGCAGCAAAAGCCTACCCCGAACATTTAAAGAGAATCATAGAAGAAAGGGGCTATCTTCTGGAACAAGTTTTTAATGCTGATGAGACTGGGCTCTTCTGGAAAAAAATGCCCAACCGCACTTACATTTCAAAGTCAGAAAAACAAGCCCCTGGCTTCAAAGCAGCTAAAGACCATGTGACTGTTGTTTTGTGGCAATGCAGCTGGGCATTTAATAAAGCTGGGCTTGCTCTACAGGGCTGCAAATCACCGTGCCCTAAAAGCAAGAACAAAAATCTGCCAGAACACAGGCAGGAATCTCCTGCTGGGTGACGGCAGCATTATTTCTGGATTGGTTCCACAAGTGTTTCATTCCAGAGGTCAAGCGGTACCTCAAAGAGAAAGGACTTGAAAGTGTTGCTGATCGTAGACAATGCTCCTGGCCACCCTGTGGCACTCTGGTTTGCACATGACATTGAAATTGTCTTTCTCCCCTCTCCTCCCCCCCAATACCACCTCCAACCTCTTGACCAAGGCGTGATTCGCTGTTTCAAGGCCACGTACACGAGGCTTACGTTCTCACGGATATGTAGCGCTATGGATGCTGATCCCAATCTTAATGTGATAGAGTTGGAAATCCTTCAATATTGCCAATTGCATCACTTACATTAAACAGGCAATGGATGCAATCAAGCCTGAAGCAGTTAATGCATGTTGGTGAAACCTATGGAAAGAATGTGTGAATAATTTTAAGGGCTTCCTGACCATTGACAAAGAAGTGAAACACATTGTTCAGGTGGCCAGGCAAGTGGGTGGTGATGGCTTCATCAACATCCTTGAGGAAGAAATTGAAGAATTGAGTCATAGAGAAACATTGACTAATGAAAAGTTAGAGGAACTGATAAAATAGTCTACAGAAGACAAAGATGATGATGACAAACAGGAAGAGCCATCAAGTTAGAATCTTCATAAATTTGCTGAAGTGTTCCAAGCAGCGAAACACTTGAATGATTTAATTCTGAATATGATCCCTCTATGGAACAAAGCCTCAAAATTACACGTAGTATTATGGACTATTTGAGACTGTATCAAGAAATGTTTGAGCCGCTCAAGAGACAACAGCGACAGCTGCCGATCACCATGTTTTTCAAAGAAAAACAACCAGCAGCAGATGAACCTACGCAATCAACTTCTCGAGCTGAACCAGAGCCAACCACTTTGTCTACGACTCGCTCTCTGTCACCCAAGCTCCCCGTCACCTCCATCTCCTGGACTGACATCAAGCCCTGACGACCCCCTGTAATTACCCCCTTAATATAATTTTACAGTACTGTAGTTTTAATTTTGCGTATGTACTCTATTATATATTGTACATTACTGCATACATTATACATATTACTGTACAGGGTTGTATACACAACCATGTACAGTATACTGTACTTTATGGGCAATTTAAGGGATTTTCACCTTACACGCTGACTTTAGAACCTAACCCCCGCATAAGATGCAACTCCACTGTAAATAACTTTTCCTTATTCACTTTCTCCACACAACTCATGATTTTATATACCTCTATCATATCCTCCTTTAGTCTCCTCTTTTCTAAGCTAAAAAGTCTTAGCCTCTTTAATCTCTCCTCATATGGGACCCATTTCAAACCCCTAATCATTTTAGTTACCCTTCTCTGAACCTTTTCTAATGCCAGTATATCTTTTTTGAGATGAGGAGACCACATCTGTACACGGTATTCAAGATGTGGGCATACCATGGATTTATATAAGGGCAATAAGATATTCTCTGTCTTATTCGCTATCTCTTGCATCAAAAAATGTTGACTATTTAAAAATCTATTAACAATGAATGACACTTTTTAGATTCACTTACTAAGTCACCTTTTTTGGCTACTGTCCACTGATCAGTCAGTGGCAAGATACATGGAATAAAAATTGCAGTTATCAGAGTGCCTGACTATACACACATACATCATTTTAAAACATATCCTAACTATTCAATATATTAAAACTCTAAATAAAATGGCAGCTGAAAACAGAAACAAGACCCTCACCCTACTCCCACTGAATTTTTGTCCTATGCATAAATACCAGCTAAATATTTAATATTTTGCATAAACTGCAAGAGCAGGAGCAAATCTAATCCATCTCATCCTCTCTTTCTTTCATCAACTTCTTATTGACAGAAAGGTATATGTTTCATTTTAAAATAGTCATCAAGCTTTGTAATCCTCCATTTTATAAGCATCATGCTCGTAGGAGGTTATTGCAGTCAATTCATCTTACTGTATGAGCAAACTTTCATAAGGATGCAATCATTCTTTCATGTTCTCATAATAATCTTTCCCCAACCCTATTCCCCCTAATTTTAAATCCCTAGAAAATGGCCAGGGCAGGGAAACTGTATTCAGTATTTCCACTGAATACTACAGCTCTAACATTCTAACACTACGATTTTTCTGCAGAAGTGAATGTGAATTTGGAGTGTTGGTTTTCAGTTACACAGCAGATTGCCCTATTACCCACATAATTGGCGGCTACCATGTGGTGTGATGTGATGTGGAGCTGACTCATCAATCCTGAAGGTTACTGAAGTCCCAGGCCTGGAACTTTACTGGGAATAATACCAACCAGAGAAAGGAAAGGTAACATGGCAATGTCAAATGCTCTCTTGTCTAGGACAAAAAAGTACATTTCTTCTGTTAGTACCTGAACACATTTATGACCCAGAAATTAAAATAATGAGTGTTGCAGTCTAATTCCAAGTGAAATCTCCTCTATAATTGTTCAGATAATCTGATATTTTAACCTCATGTAATTATTCAAGAAATGAAAGCTCTTTCACAGTTCAAACTGGTCTAATCACTGAAAAGCTAAACAACATTTTCTGTAAAAATAGGTAACTCTTTGCTCAATATCTCTATGGGCCTTATTTCAGGATCATTACCTACAAATGCAACAATTGATGCGTCAGTATTTTTAAAAAAGAATCTGATGCCATAGTTAGCAGGAGTGGTTTGTAGCTTAAGCATTCTCCTATTATACTAGGCAGCCAATACATGTTCAGTGGTGCAAGGAAACTATTAGTGGATTGTATGAAGATGCTCAGCAAATTCAATATTGGGGGAAAAAATGCTTGGGGCTTATTTCAAGGGTGGTTTTACATGGAAAAGAAGCATGAGGGCCATTCCTTATCACAGCATGTGATAGCTGGGATCATAATTAATTAATTCTGAGCCTGATCCAAAGCCCATTGAAGTCAATAGAAGTATTTCCACTGACTTCAGTAGGCTTTAGATCAGGCCCTCTGACTGTAAAATATCTTAACTGTTGAGATGAAAGCTAAATGGCATTTCCTTTCCCCTTAAATGGAATTTAATCTACAGTATTGCTCAAGACCCTTAATATACTTGTAAAAGTCTCCGCTAATTTTACATTATCATTTCTCTCTCTTTTTTAACATTTTTATTGTAACTCTCAGTGATGGTTCACAGCTCAGAATGCAGACATTAGTTCACAGATTCCATTAACTCAGGGTTTAGGGTCTTCTAATGCTAGGGAGCTGCCCAGGGTGAGTTGGCTTCAGAGGCTTTGATCTTGTGGGATGTTATACTTTCCAATTTATCTTCTTGTGTTGCTCTTTCCAGCTGTGGTGCAGCGCTCCGCTCCCACTGTGCAGACTGTCAACGAAGTGACATTTGTCAGAGTACTTTCCTCTGCACCACTGTGTGCCAATGCTTCAGGATATAGGATTTCACTGAACTTCACTATAACTACCAGCACAATACACTGAAAACAGAACACAGCCTAGTAACATCAGGAGTAAGCAAGCCACATAAGAATTCATGGAGTGGGAATAAAACACTGAATTGAAAGGAAGGATGAGAACAACCCTTTTGTAAGAGGGAAGGGGAGAAGAAACCACACACAATGGAGGAAAAGCAAGCAAGATGATTGAGCACAAAAATACTGCTGGGCCAAAGATTGCTCAGTTACACCAAACACAGGAGTAGATCTGGAGTAATTGCACTGATTTCAGTAGAGTTACTCCAGACTTAAACTAATGTAAAGAGAAAATTTTGGCTTAATCATTTTTTAAAATTGAATTTTTGAACCTGTTGCGAAGCAATAAATTCTTCAGGAGAACAATGGAGTTTTGAAAATTTCGTCTGAGGGTTGACTGACTCTTCAATTCTCCCAGTCTCTGAGTGATCTCTGTTTGCTATCAGTCTGAAAAATATACTACCTCACAGAAATGTTGGGCTGGAAGGGACCTCAGGGTGCTAGAAGAAAGATCAGGTGCACTGAGATGTGCATATGCTGCAAGACTCAGTGACTGCTTCCTAGCTCTTAGTTGTAATGAGACCCTGGCACTTCTGAGAACAGGACCTAGTCCTTGTATCTCAAAGGGTCTCTCTGCTTTTGCATCAAGATCTTGTGTCTGAGGAACCAAGAACTTCTGAGGAAGTTAAGACCAGGCCTCTGGCCTGATAAAGGTCTTGCTTCAGACTTTGTGTCTGTCTAGAGCAGGGATAGGCAATCTGCGGCACGCGAGCTAATTTTCAGTGGCACTCGTGCTGTCCGGGTCCTGGCCACTGGTCCGGAGGGCTCTGCATTTTAATGTTAAATGAAGTTTCTTAAACATTTTAAAACCTTATTTACTTTACATACAATAGTTTAGTTATATATTATAGACTTATAGAAAGATCTTCTAAAAACATTAATGTATTACTGTTACATTAAATTAGAGTGAATAAATGACGATTCGGCACACCACTTCTGAAAGGTTGCCGACCCCTGGTCTAGAGTTTTCCCTGAGGTCTTTTCTTACAGCATTACTCAGACTGGAGACAGCAGAGAATACTCTAGGAAACCTGTTTGAGATATCTGTTCTTCAGAGACATCTGTGGCTGATTTTAACTTCAGCCTTTTACTTCACTTTCCATCAGGGGAAGTGTCTAGATTTTGATTTCACAAATTCTAGTCTACAGTAACATTTCTAAGGAGCTGGGCTCTCATCACTATGGCAATTGGAGCCAAACCCAGAGCTACAATTACAAGTCTTTGAAGGCAGTTCCTATTCTGGAATCAATGCTGCAAATGGGAATGTAGTTATATGATCATCGGCCATCTCCATAGAAAGTCTCCAGGGAGTTACATACATATATAGTTTGGTGTAAATAAAAAATACACTTTTCCTTTAAACTGCTATTCTTTTATATGGACTCTGGTTTATTCCAATATTAAAGTGCTCCAGTTTATATGGACAGTCTCTCCTTCCTCTCAAGTAAACAGAGAAAATCCTCTGACAGCCAATGAATAACAGAAGATTTGCTGGCATCTCCTGTGAACTATATTACAACTGGACTTGGGTTCCAGCTTAGCTGTTAACTTTATAGTATACAAAATAATTCATGGTTCAGTTTTTATTTAGTCTGCCAGTCAACAAAGATTCTTCCTTAGGATTTTTGTAACCTATCCACTTAATCTCCACTGTAAAATTCATTACACACAATAAAAAAACCCAAATCCTTTAACATCACATCCTGATTATTTGTTTGCCACAGTACTTCTTTAACCCTATTGCATGCACATGTATTTTCTCTTCTTTTCAAGTACCATCAGAGCTTTAGCTTTGTTTCATAATCAAAATGTAATTAAAGGATTTGTATTGTAAACATTTTTGAGCATTTGCTTTCACTTCTTTATAAACCTTTTAGGAACTCCTCACTCTGCATACTGTATGTGATCATTACCTTCCAATTTACCAGTTGTGGAACCCCCGTGAGCCTTCATGAGCACTGTAAAACCTAACAAGACGCTCTGTTTGTAAGCCTTTAATAAGAATTGGGCTTAATTTTTTTCCCAGGCAACCAGACAGCTTCACAATTCTACAGAAGCTATTGCCCAGAGCTTACATTTTGGTTTATATAAACACTCAGTGAAAAATATTAAGATAAAGTGTTAATAATCAATTTCTTAACTTATAGAAGTCACCTTCATACACTAGTAGCAAAACCTTTGCTAACTTGAGACATCAAAGTGACTTCTGTAGCCTAAAGAAAAGCTCTGTGTAAGTTTGAAAGCTTGCCTTTCTCACCAACAGACATTGGTCCAATAAAAAAATATTACCTCATCCACCTTGTCTGCTTTACCCAAAGGCAGAAAGCTTGCTGTAAAAGGGAGGAATCCTAGCTGAAAGCCCGGAAGCATCTTTGCTCTATGATTCTTTATTGAATATTGGAGTCTCTGCTGAGAAGGTGTCTTTGTCCAAAATGGTAAATGTAATATGAAAAAGTGCCCATACTAACAACAAAGATACATACTATAACTAAATTACCTAGGGAGCTGCAAACATTTTAAAAGGAAGGAATCAGAAGGTGCAGCTGCTAGATCGGGGTGGGCAAACTTTTTGGCCTGAGGTCCGCATCGGGTTTCAGAAATTGTATGGAGGGCCGGTTAGGGAATGCTGTGCCTCCCCAAACAGCCAGGCGTGGCCCGGCCCCTGCCCCCTATCCGCCCACCCCCCTGCTTCTCGCCCCCTGATGGCCCCCCAGGGACCCCAGCCCCATCCACCCCCCCCACTTTCTGTCCCGATTGTCATGATAGGACAAAAGTATCTAACAACGTACCTGCTTCTAGGTGCCTATTCTTATCCTTTTAGGATTCTGCTGCTATGCGGAGAACCAAATGGAAACCCAAACAAATCCCCAGAAACTGGGTATTCCTATGTAATTCATTCTAATGACACTTGGAAAAGTATCTGACCACCGTAAAACACCTGCAATAAAATTTTGGCTCCACTGACGTCAATGGGAGTTTTGCCACTGACTTCAGCGAGGGCAGAATTTTACCTTCAAACTCTCCCACCTGAAAATATCCAAACTCTAATAATTATTCTATTCAAACTAGAGGATTAGCTATTATTTTCCACATGGTGTCAGTGCAAACACTTGATACAATCTGGATAATCTGATATAACCTAACAGAGGCACAGAATTAAAAATTATCAATAAGTGAAGATTGTTTTTTAATCAGATTCACAGATCTCTCTCAAACACATCCATGTAATGTTTCATCAGCACCAACACCTGTGACTAACCCCGTTGCCCACAGGAACACTCTGACTGCATCCTTTGGCTGCTGTCTCCACAGCTGATCTTGGAATGACACAAGGGTTTTGCTATGCATGATGTCCAAACACTTTACTCTCTACAAGTGGTGCTGGAACTGGGAGGCCCGGGGGGCCATGGCCCTCCCATTTTTCACAGGGACAGACCCCATCCCCTTCCCCTCTTCTTCCCCCCAAGGTCCCACCCCGCAGCCAGGCCAGCATGGAGCCTGGCCGGGGAGCCGTGCAGACTCTCCACCTGCCTGCAATGCAGGAGGGGGCCTCCCCCTCTGGTCCAGGGCAGGTGGAGAGTCTGCCGTGACTCCGTGCTGGCTCCCTACAGCTTTCCACGTGGCTCTCCCCGACCTGGCTCCAGGCAGGGTGGAGAGGTCCCTTAGAGCCACAGTGTGGCCATGGTAAGAGCCTTGCCGCAGGCAGCTGTGGGGAGCTGAGAACTGTCCATCTGCCCTGTGGCTGCTCGGGCCAGTTGTGGGTCTGCGTGTGCTATGCTTATCATGGCTGGGCTGCAGCTCTGATCCGGATCAGGGACAGCCGCATGGGGAGCATGGGTCCCTCCACCTGCCCTGGGCAGGAGCCCGGGGACAGGGGCAGGGGGCTGCTTTTGCCCCTTCCCCCCTTGCTCCAGCTTGGCCAGGGCAAAGCCTCAGGGGGTGGGCCCCCCTGACCTCCCCCCGCACTTTTGGGATGGCTCTGGCACCCTTGCTCTCTACTCAGCTAATGAGTCAGACAGAATTGTCTATAAAGTATCTGCTATTAATAGTAATGTGCCTCCAAGAGATATTCTGTGAGAGTATCTCCTTAAATATACCACCCATGAGTCCCGATTGCAATTTTTATACAACTATATGCAAAGCAACACAACAGGAAACAGAACTGTACAGAGTGAGAACATGGGATTACAGACAGTTCTGAGGATGTGCAACCTATGCAGGCATGCAAGATATCTCTCCACACCTCCAGAACAGTAATATGATGTCACAAACTGAATGCACTTTAGCTTTGAAGACATTGGCATGTGAAAGTGCTAAACCCACCCAGAAGGAATAACAGATGTAAACTACGGTTGGGGGTGGGAACAGAGGGACAGCAAGACAAGAGGTAAAAGCAAAAGCTGCTCCTTGCTTTGACAAAATTGGTCAGACTCTTTTGAGTGTGGAGTATAGGTCTGAATTGCTGGCATTCTGCCCCCACCTTAAAAAAAAAAAAAAAAAGTGGTTTTACCCCAAAAAGATCACTTTAATGTTAACACATTTTGGTAATCATCATCTAATTTTCTCACCCTCTAACCCAGTTGTGGGCAAACTTTTATACCCACATCTGGGTATAAAAATTGTATGGCGGTCCATGAATGCTCACAAAATTCGAGGTTGGGGTGCAGCCAGAAATGAGCTCAGGGTGTGGGAGGGGGCTCTGGGCTGGGGTGTGGTGTGTGTGTGGGCTCTGGCTGGGGGTGTGGGGCTGGGGATGGGGGGTTTGGGGTGTAGGAGGGTGTTGTGGGATGGTACCAAGGGGTTCGGAGGGCAGAAGGGGGATCAGGGCTGGGGCAGAGGGTTGGGGCATGGAGGGGGCTCAGGAGTGCAGGTTCAGCGTTTACCCCTCAAGCAGCTCCCAGAAGCAGCGGCATGTCCCTCCTCTGGTCCTACGTGGAGGCACAGCCAGGCAGCTCTGCGCACTGCCCCGTCTGCTGGCGCCACCCCTGCAGCTCCCAGAAGCAGTGGCATGCCCCCATATGGCTCCTATGCGGAGGCGTGGCTCTGCGCGCTGCCCTGTCCGCAGGCAGTTCCCGGCCAATGGGAGCTGCAGGGGGCGGCAGTTGGGGCAGAGGCAGCATGCAGAGAGATCCCTGCCTGCCCCTACACATAGGCGCTGGAGGTAGGACATGCCGCTGCTTCCAGGAGCTGCACAGCAAGCCCCTGACCCCGCACCCAAGCTGGAACAGGACAAGGCCCTGACCCCGCATCCAGGCTGGAGCAGGGCAAGCCCCTGACCCCGCTCCCTGGTGGGAGCTTATGTGCCGGATTAAAAGGCCTGACAGGCCAGACGCGGCTCGTGGCCATAGTTTTCCCACCCCTGCTCTAACCTGTTTCTAGGAAGAAGTTGTGCCCCCTGCTGACGACACAACAGGCAACCTCAGTGAGAGGGAAGGCAGCAAGAAGAAGCTCCTACTGCAACCAAAAAGGGAGGCTGATGCTGCTTCCAAAAGTTTTATGTTTACCTTCATATATTTTCTTTCCCCCTCCCCACATCAAAGGAGGGTGATGGTAGCCGTCCTATTATGACCATCAAATTTAATTGCTTTTGTGCCCAGAAAAATACGCCAATCTTGCATATACGATTCAAGAAAACCTTGACTATTGACAGTTGCTGAATTTTCAACCAGATAAATATTCCTAATGCGCAGAGAAAACCAAAAGTGACCTGAAGAAGTTTTCAGTATTTATTAAAACTAACATGTTTTTAAAATACAAAGGTCAGTTCTAATAGCATATCACAAGCAGGAACAAGCATTTAGTTAAGTATGATTCTACTTCAGATTTTGTTTGTTGCAACTGATATCATGGCTGCCTTTTCCCAAGCCTTAGCTGTAATATAAAAACTGCTAAACATTCCTTCTGCCTCAAAAATACAAGTCTCTTAGAATATGTATTACTACTCAATGGGAACTGTAATACAATCCAGGTCTAGTCCTCTGTGAAATTGTAATCATGGTACACCAAAGATTTCCAATTTTAGGGTCTATTCTCTCTAAATGTGTGCTTAAGTCCCATGAATGCCAACAAAAGTTATGTGCATGCAACAATGAAAGCTTAGACTCCTTTATTGTTTAAGATGTGGTGGTCTGTCCTGAGCTGCTTTTGGACAAACCTCAAAGATATTGCAAGAACTATGGGGAGTTAATCTCATTACACACTAACGGCATTTATGGCAGTCAGCAAAATGTGTGTTTGTTCCTTAAATCAACCATACATCACCACCTGGTTTCCTACAACTGGAAAACCCCTTTTACAAATACATGTATACATATGCAGACGAGTTCCAGTCTGTAATCTGTGAGCAACTATGTTTCGATTCTGTAGCACTTTCTCCCCCATTGAGTACAACATATATTCACTTTGTCTGAATATTTATAATTAAACAACGGATTATATTTTAAAGCATTTAAACTATAAAGATCCTTTTAACAAGTCAACATTATGGAAATCATGGATTTAGAAACAAATTATTTTAAAACATGTTATGCTGTGATGTTTTTCAGTGGAACCATTACAAAGGCTGAATGTTTTAAGTTTCTATAATCACCAACCCCAACTAATATCCCTCCAAAATAAAATTGCTGCATAGAATTGCTTTAAATACTGTATCATCAATACATAGCCATTCCAGAAAATACAGAAACTTGTAAAGGATACAATGAGAATGAAAACTACATAACCACCCCCGTTATTAGCCAACCTTGTCTTTACAGGAGGCCCCATAATATTCTCAAAGATATTGGGACAGATCCTCAGCATAGCTCCACTGAAGTCAGTGGAATCCCTCAGTTTTACACCAGCTGATGATCTCGCCCCTTGATTGCAATTCTGCTCCATCTTCAATAGACGACCACCTCAGTTAAGAGACCTGTTTAAGTCAGCCAATTGAATGGCTTCTTTAAGCAGGTATCATTGTACAAGAAGAGCACTGTGAACAAAAAGAACCTTTTGACTATGCTGTAGATGATTTCTACACATTCCTACTCTAAACTAAGCAGATGGGTCATTGCTCATCATCACTTAATAGAGCTCTTATTTTGCCCCTTATACTGGTATAAATCCACAAGTAACTCAATTTAAACCAGTGGAGTTACTCTGGATTCAAAAGGGCATAAAGGAAATCAGAATTTGGCCAATAAAGTAAAGCTATATGTCTGGTATATTGATATAGATGTTTCAACTAATATTTCAAAGTAGGTAAAGAACATATAGGAAATCACAATGGGGAGACTCCTTTCATTACATAAAGGATCTGTGGTCTGCTGTATTACTGCTGCAATATTACCATGATGTAGATTACAAAGCAAGGTGTATAATATGAGACCATTTCCCCCAGTTTAATAGTGGAGGGAAAAGGGGCAGGCCCCTCCTAGTTTTCCCAGGTTTACATCCAGCAATGGTGCTGAGCGGTTGTTCAATCAAACTAAAGTATGGTGGGAAACGGCACCAACTTGGTGGGAATACAGGGGTGGAGGGAGGCAAATGCACTCACCCCCAAGGTTTATGCACTTGCTTAACATTCCATAGGCCGGGGAGCTGGTAGCGGGACATGGCCCAATTGTCTTTAAGCAGTCGACCCATACAGCTGGTGCCAGAGTGGTCCAGAGCATCACTCCAGCTACATAGTCACAATGCCATTGAAATTGACAAAGCTGCCCCTTCATACAGACAGAGGGGTGGCTGGGTTAAATTTCAGTGCATGCCTGACTGGGTGCAAGTGGTTGCAATGTCACTGAAATTTGGCCCGGCCGCCCCTCCAGATGGATTTCTGTGTTCAAATGGAGGGGCGGCTGAGCCAAATAGTGTTGTGACATGGTGCAGGGGGAGTCTATTTCAGTACAGCAGAGGAGTCTGATGAGAACTTGATTCCTGGCAGCACCGGCTCATGCACTGAGTGGGTAAGAGAGCAGGGAGACTCCCGGGCTGAGGGAAACTGGAGTCTTTGGGAGAAGGGAGGTGGGGAACAAGTGAGGACTGGAACAGGTTCCCTGCCAAGATGTGGAGGGGAACCAGAATTTGCCTCCCATCCATTATGAAATATGTGAATTGGTGTCACTTATAGTGGGTAAACTGCAAGAATCTCTGAAGTCTGCCAATGTGGAACACAGGAGAGGAGAGGTAATCAATTTTCCTTTTAATAGATTTCCTTTTTTCAATTATATTTGGCAACAGAGACTGATTTTTAATGCCTTCATTAGTAGCCTGAAGCAATGAGTTATGAGATGAGACTTTACAGAGAATTACTGTAGAATATGCACTTGTAAATTTGCTTAAATTTAAATGATAGGGTTGTGTTGGCAGAATTTTTTTTTAAGAGCACTAACATGTTGAAATATACAGAGGGAAATATGGATAATGTGCCAAAATAGAACAATCTGCAGCAAAAAGGAATATACAACATTCTGATTTTCTTTAAAGAACATACTGTATATAATTTGCAGCTGTAAATTTTATAATGAGTTGTTAAGCTGATACACTTTCTCTGTACTGATAGCTCTGGGGTACTATTATTGATGAGTGAACCTCAAAAGATTCAGAGGTTCTGTTTAGATTAGGTGCTTTTTTTTCTTTTTTCATCCAAACTGTCCCTTTGAGGCTAGTTACCCCGTAACCATAATCTCCTCTCCATACTTGTGGCTTCTCCCATCAAACAGACTATTTGCCTTCTCTGTGTTTCTGTGCTTTGTGAATTGCCTTCTCCTGGAAATCATGTCGTGGAGCCCTCAGGTCTGAAAGGCTCTCATTTGTGTCCTCAGGGATTACTCTAGTGAAATAATCCACACTCTGAGGCTTCCTTGATAAAAACAATAAGGGACTAGGAGAGCGGAAGAAAGAAGATCCAGAGGGATTAGAAGATCTCTGGATGATAGGTGATAGGAAGAGATAAAGAAAAGATCTCCGGGAATAACGTCTCAAGAGAGAGAAATCTCAAATAGATGGAGATGGGGGAAGATGGCAAAAGACAGAATAAGGAGAGCTTTGTTAAAACTACTCAATAAAGAGTGCAAATAATTTACTAAACAAATCGCTCGTGCTTTCGTGTGTGGTTAGAGCTAACTTGCTTTAAAAAAATCCTGTAGATTTTCCAAAAATTTACACAGACTCTCAGGTGGCAGAATGGGGGTCCTATAGAAATTGTCAACATTGCCTGCAGATTTCCAGAAGTCTTATGGTTAGCGGCCATTTTTATCTCAGAATTCTGAGATGAAAATAAATTAATAAATAAATAAATAATCTGGAAAAAGGGGTAAACAGTGAGGTGGCAAGATTTGCAGATGATACAAAACTACTCAAGATAATTAAGTCTGCGAAGAGCTACAAAAGGATCTCTCAAAACTGGGTGACTGGGCAACAAAATGGCAGGTGAAATTCAGTGTTGATAAATGCAAAGTAATGCACATTGGAAAACATAATCCCAACTATACATATAAAATCATGGGCGTCTAAATTAGCTGTTACCACTCAAGAAAGAGATCTTGGAGTCATTGTGGATAGTTCTCTGAAAACATCCACTCAATGTGCAGCGGCAGCCAAAAAAGCACACAGAATGTTGGAAATCATTAAGAAAGGGATAGATAATAAGACAGAAAATATATTGCCTCTATAAAAATCCACGGTATGCTCTCATCTTGAATACTGTGTGCAGATGTGGTCGCCCCATCTCAAAAAATATATTGGACTTGGAATAGGTTCAGAAAACGGCAACAACAATGATTGGGGTATGGAACGGCTGCCATCTGAGGAGAGATAAATAAGACTGGGACTTTTCAGCTTGGAAAAGAGGGGGGATATGATAGAGGTCTATAAAATCATGACTGGTGTGAAGAAAGTTAATAAGTGTTATTTACTCCTTCTCATAACACAAGAACTAGGGCCACGAAATGAAATTACTAGGCAGCAGGTTTACAACAAACAAAAGGAAGTATTTTTTCATATAATGCACAGTCAACCTGTGGAACTCCTTGCCAGAGGATGTTGTGAAGGCCAAGACTATAACGGTTAAAAAAAGAACTAGATAAATTCATGCAGGATAAGTCCATCAATGGCTAATAGCCAGGATGGGCGGGTAAGGTGTCCCTAGCATCTGTTTGCCAGAAGCTGGGAATGGGTGACAAGGGATAGATCACTTAGACTCATAGACTTTAAGGTCAGAAGGGACCATTATGATCATCTAGTCTGACCTCCTGCACAACGCAGGCCACAGAATCTCACCCACCCACTCCTGTAACAAACTCCTAACCTATGCCTGAGTTACTGAAGTCCTCAAATTGTGGTTTAAAGACCTCAAGGTGCAGAGAATCCTCCAGCAAGTGACCCGTGCCCCACGCTGCAGAGGAAGGCGAAAAACCTCCAGGGCCTCTACCAATCCGCCCTGGAGGAAAATTCCTTCCCAACCCCAAATATGGCGATCAGTTAAACCCTGAGCATGTGGGCAAGACTCACCAGCCAGCACCCAGGAAAGAATTCTCTGTAGTAACTCAGATCCCACCCCATCTAACATCCCATCACAGACCATTGGGCATATTTACCTGCTAATAATCAAAGATCAATTAATTGCCAAAATTAGTCTATCCCATCATACCATCCCCTCCATAAACTTATCAGGCTTAGTCTTGAAGCCAGAAATGTCTTTTGCCCCCTCTTGATGATTACCTGTTCTGTTCATTCCCTCTGGAGCACCTGGCATTGGCCACTGTCAGAAGACAGGATATAGGGCTAAATGGACCTTTGGTCTGACCAAGTATGGCTGTTCTTATGTGGCTAAATAGCTTTAGTGTTTTGTCTATACCCTAATATGAAGTTAAATGCCCATCTTTTTGCATTGTGTTTACTCGCTACTCAGGAATGAAGATAAGACAACAGGGTCAAAGGGAGGCTTGCACAACAACACAAAGCAAATACAGCAATAAAAACAAAGAACCTCACTATGTTAAATAACAAACAAATAAACTAACGGACATGTCTAATGGTAATATAGACAATATATCAGAAGGAAGAGATTAGAAGGGAAAATAAAGTAATAAATATAGGGACAAGAGTGATTAGTGAAAAACCTTGGTGGAAAAGTTTCCAGGTGTTATGTAGCATAGACGAGGAACAAAATGAGAAAGATTTTAAGGTGTTGTAGGACCATAAGGCCTACCAAGGAAAAATCATCTTCTCCCTTAAGAGTGGGTTTTTGTCAGAGCTCAGATCTCCTGTTTTCTGTTTTTATGGGTAAGGTCTCAAATGTTACCAGGGCCAAGATAGTTAAGGGCTTTAAAACCTGCAGTGCCAATTTAAAATTAATCTGCATCTTTATAGGCTTCCAATGTAAAGAATGCAGGTGAGCATGAATGGAAACTACTGAGTTATGTCACTCATAGGCGTCAACTCCCTGGGTGCTCCAGGGCTGATGCACCCATAGAAAAAAATTAATGGGTGCTTATCACCTACTGGCAGCCAGCTCCACTCCCTCTCCCCCCAGTGCCTCCCACCCACCTGCAGCCCCGCAGATCAATTCCTCTCCCAGCACCTCCCGCCCACCGTGATCAGATATTCCATGGTCTGCAGGAGGCACCGGGAGGGGAGGCGGAGGAGCTGAGATGGAGGGGGCATGCTCAGTGGAGGAGGGGATACAGGGTAGGAAGAGGTGGGGTGAGGTGGAGGTGGAGCCTTGGTGGAAGGGGTGGAGTAGGGGCAGGGCCTAGGGCAGAGAGTGGATTGAGCATCCCTGGGACATGGAAGAAGCCGGCGCCTGTGATGCCACTGCATTCTGAATGAGCTGCAAGCAATGGAGTAGCCCTACCTCAGAATAAATAAGAAGAATCCATTCTTCTAAGGATATGCACACTCCTCATTAAGTATATATTTTTTCCTTTTAAGATCATTTCTGGAGACAACTTCATGGTAACAGTAGCGCTTCTGACTTCCAACCTGTATCTAAAATAACCCTTTCAATTTATAGCCCACAGTGACACAGAATCCTCTTTATTCCCAAACTTCTCATTACCACACGAAATTCAATTTAGAGTGAAAAAAGAAACATTTAATCCTGAGAAGTGCTTACCTTCCCCATGTAAAACAGAACTGCCAAGGTCTGCCATAGAAATAGCTCTTTGATTGTTTTCTGAATGCTTGTAAAAATAAATATCAGGTTATTGCAAAGGTTTTGTTGGTTATATCATTTTTCACCACACAAGCCCTCAGAGTGGAATAAATCCTAAGGGCTCTTACTCATTTTTTTTTTAAATCCTTTCTCACTGGGCAAATTCCCATTGGTTTTAATGAGAGTTTGTCTGAATAAAAACTGAACAATACCCCAAGGATCTAGACCCAAGTTTGGTACAGTAGATTATATGATATAATCTAAATATAGACGGTACTTTGTTCTTGACATATAGCTAAGAGAAAAATAAAGATGGATATTTTAAAGTTACACAAATATGCTCAGTTTCCTCTCACTACATCCAAAATTGGAGGGCCCCTAAAACCTTCATGGAGTCTCCAGGATTTCTGTCAGTTTTCCCCTTTGTTATTTTCCCCACTCTCAAAGCCATATGCCATGACAGCTGTCCTTTGTCAGAAAGGAGCTTGATATGGATCCATCAGAGTCCTGAAAAAGCCAGAGGAGTCACTGCTGATTGACATGAAGCATTCCTTTCCCTAGAGCCTAAGTAACACCATGCGTAATTTACCCAGACCCCACAAATGTTTTTCAGTCATCAGAAATAGAGGCAGATTCCAATATTAGGACTCAAATATCCTCCAATATGGATACTAGAGTCTACTATAGCTTATATACTTGAGTGTCTTAAAGAATGCTACTGCACAGACAAATATTATTTGTAACAAATCCCCAGTTACAAATAAAGGGAAATGTTTGCTCTCTGTCATGCCACAGAACAAGAGATTGAATAGTCTTTAGTCATCACAAAGAAGCCTACGGAAGAGTACACATGTATTTATGGGGTAAAATCCCTGAACTCTGAGGGGATAAGATATCTGGATCACAAAATGATATCTGGATCACCCCTGGTTTTGCTTTTACAAAACTAAAACCCAACTTTATTGGCCCATCTCTAACAGTAAATAGTGGATTTAAAATCTCACGTGGTTTGCTTTTAGTCAATACTTTATTTTGGTATACAATCACAAACACTCCTTTGCTGTTCCCTCATGTTAAAGCGTTTGGCTTCATATTCTATAAATAATATATTATAAAGCCCCAATGGTTTGTTTTTGCTCTAATGTATTTATAAAATGTCCCTGTCAGTCTTCTTTGAATATCATAAAATGTTTCTGGGAACTGTTTGGGGATACCAAAAACCACACATTTGCTTTTTGCAATACTTGGTATTATGCATGCAGCACACACCAGCACTTAGTAACATTCAGACATAGGCAAGGGAGTCCTTACAAATATTAAGGGCCCAATTCTACCCTCAGATATAAAAGAAGACACACAGCTCATGTTCAATATTCATTAGAGATGTGCATGCAGATTGTATTTGAGGGAAGAATATGTTCTAGAGTATAAAATCAATCATTAAGGCTTAATTTCAAGTTTTAATTAAATTAATACAGTTGTATGCAAACTCTAGGAGAACAGAGATTTTTCCCACCCAACTTCTTGCATAAATTAGAACATCTGAGGAGCTGATGGTTTGGTTCTGAGTTTTCGCCAATTTGATTAATTTATACAAACATTATTCAGCCTGTACTTTCCCTTCCAACTCCTATCACCTGAGCACAGCTAATCCCATTGTTGTCAGACACAGTCCCTACACCACCTGTCTAAATTCATTTGCATACCCAAAGACTAAATAGCTCTCTCCTGACCGACACTTTAATCTTCCAGGAACAATATTCTATGTCTATCTCAGCATCACATATTATGTGAAATCAAATGTATCCTTCAATTATGTAAGCCTAATTAAAGTGCATTTTCATGGTTTTATTCCTTCAATTTAGAAAATCCAAAATGCATAACAGAGTCCTAATTCTGGCACTTTGTAGGCACTATTTATTTGTGGTTCTATTCTTTCCTATTTGTGTTCTTATACAGCACCTATTAATGTGAACTGAGTGCTTAGACAGAAGAATATTAGACACACTAATTCTGACAGATGAGTACTAGCCTACCTACATTTTAATCTTCTTAATGTCTACTTGCATTTATGAGGCCAAATCCATGGAGGTGCTGGCCTCCTGTAATTCCAATTTAACCTGGGCCACACATTTGAGTGGGCCCAAAAACCAAGTGGCACTGTGATTCGGCATGCCGGGTTGCAACGCCACTCACTGAAATTTGGCCCCGAATCTGTGGCTGGGCCAAAGCCGAGTAACAGTGTGATCCTGTGTGCCAGGTCGCTGTGCCTGGAGTAGGGAGCCGGGCCCAGCCCACGGGACACGATGTGGGTGCAATGCAAATTGCTGCCCAACTCCCCCTGGTCCGCCCACAACCACACCTACATACTCCTACCTCTCCCCCTTGGGGGTAATTTTTTTGGAATATTGGGGGAGAAGAGCTCAGTTTCAGATTTTGTCCTGGGCCCTCAAAAACCTCTGTGTGGCCTTGCCCTTTGACTTAAATGAAAGTGGCAAGTACTCAGTCCCTCTAAGGATTTGGCTCATGGTCTTTCCTCTACATTCCTCTACTGTTGAGCTAAGGAATGTCCTTTATATTACACACAGTGAAATCCTGTTTGCTTTGTACCAATGACTGTAGAAAGTTTTATCTAATGATTTTCAGGCTAATAGGTTCCTGGAGTTTGAATCCTTTCCACAACCCCTCACTTATATTTTGTCTAATTATATTGTAATTTATTTGGGACAAGAAACGCACACCAACAGCCCCATATAAACAAGGAATTGAGCTGTCTTGCAAGAGCATCCTGTAACTCTGCACAGGAACAAACAGGAGATTATTAGCAGGCTGCCTGAGTGACATCTGGGTAGCCAGAGGATCCACTAGTCACAAATCCCACATGGGGCTACTTATGCATAATGGGCCACAGCTGTTATTACAACCTATAAGCTATAGCAGTAGCCATATCTCACCTGTGCAGGTTCTCAGACCCTATGTCCGAGTTTGGAGGAGGGGAGAATACAGTCCCTCATGCAAAATCAATTTAATCAGGTTTTGTGCAAGTTACATGAATTTCACTTGTAATTATTTATCTTAGAGCTGATTAGGAAATGAGATTTTGCCATTAAAAATGTCAATGAAAATGAATATTTTATTTTTCTTAAAAAAATTAGATTTTTTCCAGGTTTTTAAGACAAACCCTCAAATGTGATGTTATTCTACAAAAATCTGAAAATTTTTGATATAAAAAGTGACATTTTTAAATTAAAATTTCCATTTTCTATCAAAAACATTTAGATAGAAAAATGTCAGCCAGTTCTACTATATCTGTTTTTAGTGACCAAATACAAGTCTTCCTTTCAGCTTCCTTTCAATAACTACAAACTCCCTTCTATAGTCACTGGAGTTCTTGTTTGGCTTATCCCCGACAAAGCCTGAGGGCAGCCTGGATGGTGTGCTACATTTACATTGGAGCCCTGGACTGCGCTCTCCACTTTCCACAGCTGCAGCTGTTGACCTAGTGTTTTACTGATATTTGCATTTCAAATAAAATCAGTGGAAGCAATGAACTACAAAATAGATTGAAGATTTGCATAGAAAACAGAAGCTTTTCATTTATCAGAGCTCAGCAGCTACAGTATTGTGGAAAAGTATCAAAATGTGGACAACTTGTCAAGAGCCATGATAATGGCCAGTCTGGGCAGGACTAGACAATGCTTAACTCTGAATAAACTACCCAGCAGAACCAAGAACGTGTCTGAGTGTCCAAAAAGGCTTTCTGTAATTAATAAAGGGCCTGATTCTCTACTCTGTTGCCCCCGCTTCATGCTGATACAGCTCCATAGAGTTAAATGGAATTACACAAGCATAAAACCAGTGCAATGGAGAAGAGACTGAGCCCAGTAAGTCTGTCTTTAAACTATCACTCCTGCCCTTTATAAAAATATTGTAACTTGGAATGCTGTACAATATAGAATTTATTAGATATGAGCATGATTTGTTTCTCAAAAGCCCCCTACTTATTTCTACCTCACTCTCATAGGTAATTTCTCTCCCGTATTGACCCTGAATTTCGATGAATAAGGAAACATGCACTGGAAACTAGTTTAATGTATGATTGACACAATTCTAGTCAACATTATTAGTTCACAGTTTAGCAAAAAAACATGCTGATGGAGCAAAGTTGTACAGTAAACTACAACATCCCTGTAAAACTACATAAACAACATTCTATAGAATTATTCTTGGAATACAACCACCCAGTGTCATTACTTCATTATGACAACATGGTTTTAAGATATGCAGTGACAGATATGGCAATTTCTTGCAATATCTTTAGGAGATTTTACTGTATTAAATTTATGTATAATTGTGGGCCAGGGAGTATATGTAATTCCATGTGGGAGGGAAACTACTGCTCTGCAAGAATTAAGGGAGGTGTTAAGGCAAATTTACTTAGATTGTAAAATCTCCTGGCACATATGTAACACCTCTCGCTACCACCTGGGGAGGCTGCATATATGCTGGCTCAAACTAGATTCTCTAGAGACCAGCAGACAGAGAAAGGGCTTTTGGATAAATAGTCTGAGTTTAAACTGACTCAGGGTCTGCTTTCTGATCCATCAAATGGATCTTTTGTCCAATTCTTCCTGGGAAGGGTTGGACAGACTTGACCTATTCATGGGGGTTCCTGTTATGGGGAAAAAGAAACAAAAGAGTTATGAATTTGTAATCACAGAAAAAAAGCCCTGCATAGGGTTTGAAGAACTGTTCACAAGTCCTTGCTGGAGTTGGGGTGATCTGTCATAAGCTTATTAGAACGTGTGCAGGTTCGTTATTGTTTTAATGTTTTCCCGTCATATTTTTACCTTAAGAATAAATATAAATAAGCTTGCTTAGAAAAAGCTGTGGGGTAACTTGTACATGTGAGCAATTACACTGTAGCCTCTGAGGAGAGAGTAAACCAGGCCTGCTGAGGCAGTCTGATTTGCTAGGGATCTTGGTGTAGGCAGGGAACTATGCAGCCTGGAAATACCCCAAGCAGGTGGGAGAGAAATGCACATCTCCCCCCAAGAAAGGTGACTGTTGGGGAGCCGGAAAGTCCGTAGGCTACAGTGCTGTTTTATACTTGTCAGGATGGGTAAGTGCTATACCATCTTTACCACGACCAACTACTAATGTCAAATCTGAAATAAAGGAGCAAAGAGTAAATACAGATGCCATATCTTCCATGGGACACAAAACCAAAATCCTGATCATGAAAGATCCCATGGCACTTTTCCACAAAAGTAGGGTTGTTAATCTCAGTGTCCTGACCAAATTCCAATCTGGGTAGTTACATTATGCCTACCTAAATTTCCTTTGACGTTTCAATTGGATAAGATATTCTTCACTTCCTGTGCTAACTTGCAGTGTAGTGTTGCAATGCACCCTTAATAATGATGCAACATTACATGCTACAGCTGAATTTCAAGTAGTGAATAAGGCAATCCCTATTTTTGTATTTCAATCTAAAAGCTCTTTTGAGCAGAGATTGGACTATAAGGTGGATAGAAAGCTGACTAGATCGTCGGGCTCAATGGGTAATGATCAATGGCTCCATGTCTAGCTGGCAGCTGGTATCAAGCGGAGTGACCCAAGGGTCGATCCTGGGGCTGGTTTTGTTCAATATCTTCATTAATGATCTGGAGGATGGCATGGATTGCACCCTCAGCAAGTTTGCAGATGACACTAAACTGGAAGGAGTGGTAGATACACTGGAGGGTACAGAGGGACCTAGACAAATTAGAGGATTGGGCCAAAATAAATCTGATGAGGTTCAACAAAGACAAGTGCAGAGTCCTGCACTTAGGACGGAAGAATACCATGCACTGCTACAGACTAGGGACCGAATGGCTAGGCAGCAGTTCTGTAGAAAAGGACCTACGGATTACAGTGGATGAGAAGCTGGATATGAGTCAACAGTGTGCCCTTGTTGCCAAGAAGGCTAACGGCATGTTGGGCTGTCTAAGTAGGAGTATTGCCAGCAGATCGAGGGATGTGATCATTCCCCTCTATTCGACATTGGTGAGGCCTCATCTGGAGTAGTGTGTCCAGTTTTGGACCCCACACTACAAGAAGGATGTGGAAAAATGGAAAGAGTCCAGCAGAGGGCAACAAAAATGAATAGGGGGCTGGAACACATGACTTATGGGAGAGGCTGAGGGAACTGGAATTGTTTAGTCTGCAGAAGAGAAGAATGAGGGGGGATTTGATAGCTGCTTTCAACTACCTGAAAGGGGGATCCCAAAGAAGATGGATCTAGACGGTTCTCAGTGACTGAACAAGGAGTAATGGTCTCAAGTTGCAGTGAGGGAGGTTTAGGTTGGATATTAGGAAAAACTTTTTCACTAGGAGGGTGGAGAAGCACTGGAATGGGTTACCTAGGGATGTAGTGGAATCTCCTTCCTTAGAGGTTTTTAAGATCAGGCTTGACAAAACCCTGGCTGGGATGATTTAGTTGGGGATTGGTCCTGCTTTGAGCAGAGGGTTGGACTAGATGACCTCCTGAGGTCCCTTCCAATCCTGATATTCTATGATTGTATTTTATATATGGCTGTACCCAGTGCATTGGAACCCTGACCTGATTAGGGCCTCTAGTCACAACAATATTACAATGTAAGATATTATTATTAGATATAGAGATTCCAAATCAGCAGTGGACTTCTCATTTACCATCTACCATAGATGCTGGAGATAGAAGAGACCTATTAAATTATGCAGACATAGTATGATCTAATTCCCTTTAAACACAATGGAAGTTTTTCCATTGATTTCAACGAAGTTAGACTGGATCCCTAGAAAGGGGCAGATATGATTTGCTGTTTAACAATTTCCTTTAAAATTATAATTGAAATATTTTCAATAAATAAAGTATATGCCAAACAACACAACCTGACTTTTCCATGGCTTCCAAGAATGGACTGATTCTGTCTGCTGTTGTGAACGTGGAAGACAAAACATGTATCTCACTCATGCAGTGTCATCCCCTAATTACAAATTACTTGGAAAGTCCTTTCTGGTCCCAGATTCTGAATTGGTATAAATTGGGATGGGTCCAGTGAAATCAGTGGGGAAATGTGGATTTACACCAGATGAGAACCTCGCCCTCTATCTTTACCATGCATATCAGCAATGGACCCAAGAAATTATATATAACATTTCTTTATTAATTCTGATCAATGAAGGTGGACTGTGTGACTTGGGACAGTACATCTGCATCAGCTATGCCACTATAGACTCCCTGCCACATCTATTGGAATATTAATATCTATACCAATAGCAAAAAGAACATTTCAGTAGAAAGAACAAAACAAGTAGTAGAGTTTTGGAAGCCTGCAAGTCTAATAAACATGATCCAAATCCAAAATTTATTTTTACTAACCTAGTCTTGTCCCTGCCAAGATTTACACACATGCTAAATTTTAGGCATTTTGAGTAGTCTTACTGAAATAAGATTTGTCCTTTAGTGTATTTGGTCCTAAGGGAGTGGCAACTAGAAGGTTATGTTATTTTAAAATCCAGTTTTTAAAGTGTTTATTTTTAATCTCTATAAAATGATGACCCGTGATTAAAAATAAGTGCACTTAAATCACTGCAGAATTGGAACCAGAGAGTCAAATTGAGAAGTTCGATCCTTTCAATGGAAATTTTGACTGGGCAAAAACTGAGTAAGTTCAGGATATGGCCCTTACAGTAGCTGTGCTAATACAAAGTAATATCAATGCTGTTCTAATAAACTTCAGAAAATAATCTCTTTTGTTTTCTCATGTTTTCATCAGATGTGCTAGGTTTAATATTTTATTACAATTTATTCTTTTTGATGCATTCTTTTCTATAATTAGAAATTATTTCATTTTTTTGTAAATAACTTTGCTCTTGTAGAGGCACCTTGGTAGGGATCAAAACTGTGACGGGTTGGATCACAGAAACCCCCTTGGGAGCTGCCACCCGATGTGCAAAGACTACCCCTGCTTCTGTTTTCCCTGCCAGCTCAGGACTCCAGCACCCTGTCTTGCTGAGCCAGACACTCCTGTTTGGCTCCACACACAGATCCAGGGTCTGAATCTCCTGTCCCAAAGCTGCAAGTTTACCTGAAAACAGCTCGCAGTAGCGTGCTTGTCTTTAGCACTCAGATGCCCCACTCCCAATGGGGTCTAAACCCAGATAAATCCGTTTTACCCTGCATAAAGTTTAAAGTTTATGCAGGGCAAACTCATAAATTGTTCGCCCTCTATAACACTGATAGAGAGATATGCACAGTTGTTTGCTCCCCCAGGTATTAATACATACTCTGAGTAAATTACTAAATAAAAAGTGATTTTATTAAATACAGACAGTAGGATTTAAGTGGTTCAAAGTAGTAACAGACAGAACAAAGTAAGTCACCAAGCAAAATAAAATAAAATGCGCAAATCTATGCCTAATCAAACTAAATACAGATAATCTCACCCTCAGAGATGTTTCAGTAAGTTTTTCTCAGACTGGACACCTTCCAGGCCTGGGCACAATTCTTTCCCCTGGTACAGCTCTTGTTGCAGCTCAGGTGGTAGCTAGGGGATTCTTCATGATGGCTTCTCCCCCTCTCTGTTCTCTTCCCCCCTTTATATATCTTTTGCATAAGGCGGGAACTCTTTGTCTCTCTGGGTTTCCACCCCCCCTCACTGGAAAAGCACCAGGTTAAAGATGGATTCCAGTTCAGGTGACATGATCACATGTCACTGCAAGACTTCATTACTCACTTGCCAGCACACACATATACAGGAAGACTCACAGGTAAATACAGCCATCTGCAGACAATGGGAGTCATCAAGATTCCAAACCATCATTAATGGTCCACACTTTACACAATTACAATAGGCCCTCAGAGTTACATTTTATATTTCTAGTTTTAGATACAAGAGTGGTACATTTATACAAATCAGATGATCACACTCAGTAGATTATAAGCTTTGTAATGATACCTTACAAGAGACCTTTTGCATGAGGCATATCCCAGTTACTTACATTCACTTATTACCGTATTTTCTCTAAAACTATCTCAGTTACATTATATTGACTTATTATCAAGTTTTTATAAAACCATATAGACTGCACAACGTCACAAAAACATCCAAGCAACTCTGTCCAGGTTTGGAAGAGAACTGGCAGTAGGAGATCAGAGCAAACCAACCTGATACTGACCCCAGTAGGAGAGGTTGAACCAGGACCACAGAATGCCATGTCTCTGTGTCCTGAAAGTAGTAGTCCATGAAAAGAAACAAACATCATAAACAGAAATAGCTATTCTTTTTTCATGTCCATTTTTCATGTCTGTTCTAACTGCAAGGTTAATCTACAAATGACCACGGAATGCTGAGCTGAAATCACAAAATTCAACATTTAAGTGACTCTTCCTTTCCCTGCCACCTTAAAAAGGCACTTGTACCTAAAGGGAAGTTTTTAAATGCAATTTTTGATTGAAAAACTTTTGTAAATACAAAAATAGGAAAACAGGATTTCTTCAGAGTCAATTTTTATTTTATTCTTAATTTCCTCATGTTCAACTTTCCCTTTCTCTATGTATATTTAACAAACTTGCACAGGCTTCTTTTGCCTGGCTGATCATAACAGGTTAAATCTCTGCATAAACTCACATTCCAAAATTACCTGTCAAATGCAGTGGAAGTAAAAAGGGATCCAATCCCACTCCAACAGTTCCATATTCAGTTCTCACAACACTGCCTCCTGTGAAACTTGCAATGGAGCACAGGTTCATCTAATCCCAGTAGGGAGCAATCTGTTGGGTTTCAGAACTGGGAGCGTCCCACTGACAGCATATTTCAAATTATTTTGTTCGAAACAGCAACCTCTCTTTCCATTAGAGTGATCAGGTTTTACAAGGTCAAATGCTGACACAAACATTATTATTTATATAGCATAGGCAAGCACGTCTCATGTTTCTTAAGTCACCAAAACCATTTTGCTGATTAAAAGGTGGCTGTCAGGATAAAAATCACTTTGAGGAGAGACAGAACAAATAGGATGAAGTGATTCAAAACATATTAATATTTTTAATGAACAGTTCATGTACTTGTAACTTATAACTCCTTCATCTCTGCTGCATTCTCTTACCTTGGTATCTCATACCCTCTCTGTTACGGCTTATAAGCCGTAAGCAAATAACTTGCATTGCTGACTACCCAGAATATTTAAAAAAAAAAAATTAACTAAATAAAAGATTTCCTTACATTGGTTACTAACACCACTTTGGAATATTAAAGCTGATTTAAAAAAAAAATTAAGTTGACTTTTCATCATGCATGCACTGTATTCACTTTTTGCATTTCACTCAGTTTGGACACTGAAAAGGGATTAGTCAGTTTCACTGCCCATATGGTTAGTATCTGGTTCTTAAGCACTAACCCAGTGCTGCAAGGTATGAGTTACAAACTGCAAAGGAATGTAGAAATAAAAGCAAACCATTTTAATTGAAGCTTGAATAAAATATCATTTAGTGAATTTGTTTTAAAATGCCTAAGGCCTGCTTGTTGCCATGAGATGAGCAAGCAGAGGAGACCCTCCATGTAAGGAATTTTCCATTTACTTACAGAGAGGCATGTGGGGATCAGCCATCTCCTTGGTACCATCTGCCACAGACTGACTCAAACCTGTGGAGGCCCAGTATGGGTCAGAGATCTAAGGGAGCATATCGTTTCACCCTCATCCCTCAAAGCCTATGGGGAATCCATGAAGGAGTCAAAGCAATCTCTAGATGCCTTGACTTTCCACACTCTACAATACCTTGTGCACACAGCTGTCAGATGAGGAAGCCCTAGCAATACAATTCCACTGGAGCCATGTTGTCTGGGAGACAGAGTGGGTAGGAAAGGGTCCCTACAGTCAGCGAGGAGGCACAAGGCTTCTACAGAGGCCTGAACTCGTTTATGGCTCTCATTATCTGTGAGGCTCTGGAGGGAACCACAGGTTATGGGGAATGAAGCCCCTAATCAATGAGATGGGATGGGGCACACTCTGTTTTTCACAGCATGAACAGGATAAATGTACACAGATAATGTACTTTCCGCTGGGTTTCACAGCAGTGATTTGTGCTCTGTCACTATAGTAATTTCCATTCCCATTCCATATTCATTCAGAACTCATGGTGGGGGGAGGGGTCCTTCAACAAAGGAAAAGTGATTTCATCACCTGTCCTTGCTGGAAGATACGAACAAACAAAATAACATCAGTGCAGGGTGGGGGAAAAAAATCAATGATTAAAAAAAAAAATCTGATTTTTTTTGAGGAAAAAACCTATCTAAAGATAGTTTTAATTAAGATACAGTATAGCTCAAAGATATTTCATCATGGAATAGGGATTATAAATTCTGAAGTATGAGACAATATATTCATGAAACGTTTAAGAAAAGTTTTGTAAATGAGTTCCAATAGTTCATGGATTAGGAACCCAATCTTATGAGGTTTCAGGGGCTTTTGTATAAATTATTTAGGTTAATCTTTCTATCTACCCAATGGGACTCAGTGCTCAGTCTAGAAGATTCCATCAGAGATGCTTAGTTTTGCAGTTCTCAAACTGTGGATTTGCATCTCCAGAGATAACCTGCTAGTTAACAGCAAAAATGTTTTTAAACAAACAAATAAATAGAGGTGAAAAATAACAGATCTCAACCCTATTGTCCCTCTGCAAATTTGTGTACACAAAGTCAATCCCTTACCTCTCTCTAAAAGTGCAAAGTTTCAAAAAGTTCAATGAATAGAAGATTGTTGGGGGCGGAATAGATCTGGACAACGAAAAGAAGTCTGGAGATAAATGTGAGAAGGGAGGGACAGGCAGTAGAAACAAAAGTGAAACTGTTTGAGCAGCATATTCCAGAAGTTTTGAGGTCTTTCTGAGTGTAGCCTTCATGGATTTGAGATCTATCATACCATTCTCTCACTAGAAAGGAAAACCTATAATAGCAGCAGGCCATAAAAGGGTATATTTTAATGAAGTTCCTCTACCTGTGGGTAAGACAGGCATGCGAGCAAAATGCAAACAGTGCAACAAAGAAATGCAAGGTCTGGTTCCCCAAATGAAACAACATCATGAGAAGTGTTCCTTCTCAGGAGGATGCTGCGTTGAAGATGATGAAAGGAACGTCTGAACATGCAGGATCTTCAGGTTGGTAAACTTTTTTATTTCATACTTCTTTCTTAAGGACTGCCTGTCTTCCTTCTGAACTATTCTTAAATTCTCATGTTTGAGCAAAAAATATAGTTGTTACTCTATGTTACTATCATTTTAGATGCAGTTGTGATAAAAAATAAATAGCTGAAATAGGCAGATCTTCCTTTTATAATTTCCCCTTTAAAGTAGTACTGAGTGTCAGTGAATGCAATGGGTAATACTAAATGAGCAGTATGGTAATAATTATATAACTGTATTGACTTATTTTGTTTAGGAGAATCCGTCCTCAACATACAGGATACTGAAGACTATCCACCTTCAAGATCACCATCATTTTCTATAGTTTGAGTTATCTGCCCATGATAGTATTTCAGTCACATCGTGTATGTCACATAGCCCCAGTATATCACCTGTAGCAAGAAGAAGAAAAAAATCTCCATCATCCAGAAACAATCATAGATAAGTTTGTGATAAGAACCAGCAGATTACAAAAAGAGATAATTGACAAAAAAAATTGCCTGGTTTGTTTATGCAACAAACTCTCCTTTCCGCATGATGGAGAACCCACACTTCATTAACATTCAGTCATTAAGACCAGGATACAGTCCATCCAACAGAGCAGATGTCGCAGGCAAATTGCTGGATAAAGTATATGAAAGAGAAATTGAGCAGTGTGCAAAAGGTGTAGAGGGTGAAATTGTTAACCTGAGTCGTGGTGGGTGGAGCAACATCCACAATGATCCTGTTGTATGAAAACAGAAGAAGGGAATGTCTTCCTTACAGAAACAACTGATACATCAGGAAATGCACACACTGCAGAATACTTACAAGAAGTAGCAGTAAAAGCTATAACAAACTGTGAAAAAAAATTCAAATGTCTAGTATGCAGCTTGGCCACAGACAATGCTGCAAATGTATCCAAGATGAGAACAAATTTAGAAGAGAGTGAAGAGAGTCCCAAGCTAATAACATACGGTTGCAGTGCTCATTTGATGCACCTCCTAGACAAAGACTTTAGTGTTCCAGAAATAAAGGCTAATGTTGTTGAAATTGCAAAATACTTCCGTAACAACCACTTTGCAGCAGCTGCTCTGAAAAAAGTGGGAGGAACCAAGCTAACTCTCCCACAAGACATGCGATGGAACTCAGTAGAGGACTGTTTTGAGGACTATATCAAGAACTGACCTAAACTGATGACAGTTTGTGAACAAAATCGTGAACAAATAGATGGCACTGTCACAGCCAAAGTTCTCAACATTGGGCTTAAGAGAAATATTGAACACATGCTAAGTACCATGAAGCCTATTTCTGTAGCCTTGAACAAAATGCAGGGAAATAGCTGTTTTATTGCTGACGCTGTTGAAATTTGGAAGGAACTGAGTGAGATCTTAAAAAGAGAAATATGCAATGACAGAGTTAAATTACAAGCATTAGAAAAAAAAACAATGGGACAAGCACTATCTCCAGCTCATTTTCTTGCAAATATTCTGAATACTCAGTACCAGTACCAGGGTCAAACCTTAACTGCTGAAGAAGAGGAGTTGGCTATGACATCCCTCCATAATGCCAACTATAATAAACTTCAGAGCTAAGAGTAAACCATTCAAGAAATATATGTTTGCTGATGATGTTTTAAAGAAAGTCACACTGGTGGAAGTCACTTAAGCACTTGGATTCAGAGACTGTTGAAGTGGTAATCTCACTTTTAACAGCAGTAGCTTCTTCTGCCAGTGTAGAAAGAATATTTTCTTCCTTTGGACTAATTCATTCCAAATTGAGAAATAGTTTGGGACCTGAAAAAGCAGGAAAGCTTGTTTTTCTTTTCTAGATTATGAACAAACAGGAAAATGAAGGTGAAGACGACTGAAGCCAATATTTTAAGTTTCTCATGTTGACCTGGCTGACATAGTTGATTTACTTTTTTTTTAATATTTCATTTAACTATTTTAATTAAAAACAATTTTAACAAAAACAAACACATTTTAAAAAACGTGAATGTTTAACTAAATTCAAAAATGCATATGCTTGTTTTGTTAAAATATTATATGTTTGTTGTTAAAGAAAAAAATCCAGAATACATAACGTTGTTGTTTTAGTTAAATAAAACAATTTAAATGTCTGACTGGTGATATTCTCCTCCTAATACAGCCTGGAAGAAAATCCTCCAAATATTAATGATTAACCTGTTGAATTGGAGATTATTCATCTCCCAATGACTTCATAAATATCTGCTTCAATTACCTTTGGTAAATGAAATAACCAAACAATCCTTCATTTTCTGATATAGCTGTAAAGCTAATCTGAAAAGTTTTCAAAATAAATCAATTTAAAAATGTATAGTGTGTACCTTTTAAAAATGAAACCTACATCTATCTCGGAGTTGTGAAGAACATGTATTAAGATTGTAACAACCAACAAGAATGCTCTTTTATGCTGAAATCCATCATTAAATCGAGTTTTCCTGACTAGCGATTTAAATCAAATCCACCCTGCATCACTGGCACAGGACAAACAAGTATCAATCTTAAGTGTATTAGATTATAAATAGTTCTCTTTTCATCCATACAAAATAGTTTTCAGTCACCTATTCAAAACTGCTGTAGTGTTTAATTCAGATAGCTTTTTATACACCATCACATGAGCTCGTGTCCTGAGTTTTCAGAAAATAAGATCTGCATTGATTTCTTTAACTGATGAAGAATAAGCCAGCAATATTCTGTGCTAGACGGTTATTTTCAGTCTGTAGCGGTGCGAGACTCACTGCTGTGGCATTTCCTGCTGGCCATTCTGAAATTAGCTCAAGTCCTTCCGCAGGGTGCCCTCCTCTGGTGGTGTCTCCCTCGCCATTACTCCCACTTTGCTGTCTCCACCATGCTGTGACCTGTGTTGCTCCCTGGACCATGGCATCCTCTTCTGGGCACAGCCCTCCAGCTGTGCTCCGCTCTTCTGCCTCCCCCACTATTGGGGGAACCCGCAGTCTATAGTCCAGCCACTCGCCTCAGTGGCCTGCTGCAGTCACCAGTCTAGTCCCTTGCTCCAGGGACAAACTGCAGTCTGTGTTGGCCACTTCCCTCAGAGCAAGTGAGGGCAGCCCTAGCACCTTATCTGCCCTTCCTCCAGGGCCTCAGTCTGGCAGCCAGAAGGTCCTCCTGCACTACTACCCTGCCCAGCCATGGTGCTCCTAAGCAGCCATCCTTCTCCCTAGCAGGCCAGAGAGAGACTTCCTTCTGCTCTGTTGAGCAGCCCTTTATATATGGCCTTGTTGGCCCTGATTGACCGCTGCAACAAGCCACTTTCTGATTGGCTCGCTTAGTGAGCCCGCCTCTAATTGGAGGGTTCTGCGCAAGCTCTCCCTGGCCTGCTTTAACCCTTCCTCCTTGTGTGGGGCAACTGCCCCACCACACAGTCACTCAAGATATGTAATTACCCAATACCAAAGTAATGAATCACATTATTACACTTCTAAATATTTAGTATCTCACTTTAATCCCACATTCAATCGGGCTTCCTGTTTTGCTTCAGCGTTTCTTTACAGATACAGTAATGGCATATATGTATCTAACTTCCATGTGATAGTGCCCCTGGATCAGATATCTAAACATCTAAAATATATCAGTTGTACCTACAAATTGAGGGGAACACAGGAAGAGAAAAGACTAAAAATCTGGACTTTAAAAGCTGAATCAGGAAAGCACTTAAACCTTAAGGCTTACAGTTAAGACTCATGCTTAAGAGCTTTCCTGAATAAGGATGGATTAAAATATGGAAGTGTCTTCCTGCATCAAGGCCTTAATTTATTGCATGATTATCCTATGCTTATCCTAGGTCTTTGCATACAAGAAGGTATATTTCAGATTTTTGACAGAATACTGGTAGTGCTTAATATTAAACTGCTGCACAGAATTTTTTCAATCTATAATTATGTCTACTACAAGCACCTGTTCAGGCTTTCAGATTCAGCGCAGAAGAAGGAATGTAAGAATGTGTCTGGGTCTTGTATTAAAGTATCTTTTTTTCCTAAATAAGGCAAACTTTATTCCTAGCTCAGCAAAAGCTTATCTAGTCTGGTCAGAGTTCACAGAACCAGACACCAGACATAACCATAATACAATTTCCTGACAAAATTTTGTTTTTTTACATTTCCCCTTGGGATCTTGGGTAAGTTTCTACTCACAAGACTTCAGACGGTATCAGTTTCTTTGTGGTACTTCTGTCAAAACTACATTATATCCTCTGTACGGTCTCTCTTATTATAGCAGCAACCGCTAGTACAGCTATCATTAATGCACTGTCAGCACTTCCTTTATAAACCTCTATTTTCAGTGGTTTATACCTCAGTTATAATAATTTGCTCGATTCTGAAAAAAGCATTCAAAGCCTGGGAACAGTCTTTTATTAAACTAATATTTTTACAAGTCTGTTTCACTGTTTTTAAGGGCAAAAATAGAAGTACAATGTTTCATTTTTTAGGTAGGTTATTTACAGAATGCCCAAACTGTGTTTCTTTACAAATAAAGAAAGCCCCTGCCTAAAACAATCTTTGTTAGGATAAAATCAACATAGGGGGCACATTACCCACAACTACTTTCACTGGGATTTCATAGACCTTGTGCTGAAGTATCTAGTGCTAGCCACCTTTGGAGACCGGATACTGAACTAGATGGACCAGGGTCTCATCTAGTTTGAAAATTCCTACGCTCCCTAGGATGATGGTTTTACAATCTAAATAGATGACAAACATACAAAGGAAGGGGGATTGGATGAGACAAGAACACATGACAGTGCAGTGTTGCCCAGCAAGAGTCTTGTAGTCCAATATTTTGTTTATTGTTCTTATTTCATATATTCATTTTGTGGGGTGGAGAAGGGAAAGGATTTGAATAGAATCATAGAAATATATGGCTGGAAGGTCATCAAGTCCCGTGCGCTTAGGCAGGACCAAATAAACATAGACCATCCCTGACGGGTGTTTGTCCAGCCTGTTCTTAAAAATTATCTGGATTTCACAGCCTCTCCTGGAAGCCTATTCCAGAATTTAACTATCCTTATAGTTAGAAAGTTTTTCTGAATATATAATCTAAATCTCCCTTGTTGCAGATTAAACCAATTACTTCCTGACTTACTTTCAGTGAACATGGAAAACAACTGATCACCATCTTCTTTATAACAGCCGTTAACATATTTGAAGTCTTATCAGGTCCCCACTCAGTCTTCTTTTGACCAGACTAAATATGCCTCATTGGTCAGGTTTTCTAAACCTTTTATAATTTTTGTTGCTCTCTCCACTTTGTCCACATCTTTCATAAAGTGTGGTGCCTCGCTCGGAGGCTTTTTAAACACTCCTGCATAAATAGGCGGTGAATGGAAAAACACTCTACATATGGATTTCATCCCGCTTTTGTTGAGGGAGTCAGTCAGCTCCATAGCATGATATTCCTGTGCCATGTGGACTATGTGGTGAATGGAAGGAAAGGGAAGAAAAGCCAGGATTGAGATTAGGGGGCCATGCTTTGTCCCTCAACAACCCCACAGAAAGTGCTTAATAAAATTAACATAGCCAGACACTATATTAATGGACATGCAGAAAAAACTCTCCACTGGAGAAACTCCCTTAAAGGAGAGTTTTGGGGGAAATTCATTGGAACTTAGCTGTCAGAGAACTGAGACAGAGCCCTAGGGAGCAAGAGCCAGTGCAGAAGCACAGGACTTCTGAATGGTTAGCCCCATGTCTCCAGGAGATCCTCAGTGACCTGCAGAGATCTCAGGGTTTCTAAACCCCTGGCTGTCACAAAGAGGGGCAAACCTGGAAACTTCATGAGAGGATAAGACTCCCCTGAATGGGTCCATAACAATTTTGTTTTTATTATATTATCAGCATTTTGTTGGGATCCATATTACAGTCTAACTGGTATGAGGTCAATACAGATTAACAGAGTTGTACCATCAGTAATAGTCAATTTTTTTTAACAATGTATATTTGATAATGCATGAATTATATAAAGAGCTGCTCATTATGTGCCTGTGAAATAATGGTACCTTTGTTAATTGTATACTTCAGAAGAAAAAGTTATTAAAGCGAGTATAATATCATTGATTACCCTATAGATTTATAGATTCTAGGACTGGAAGGGACCTCGAGAGGTCATCGAGTCCAGTCCCCTGCCCGCATGGCAGGACCAAATACCGTCTAGACCATCCCTGATAGACATTTATCTAACCTACTCTTAAATATCTCCAGAGATGGAGATTCCACAACTTCCCTAGGCAATTTATTCCAGTGTTTAACCACCCTGACAGTTAGGAACTTTTTCCTAATGTCCAACCTAGACCTCCCTTGCTGCAGTTTAAACCCATTGCTTCTGGTTCTATCCTTAGAGGCTAAGGTGAACAAGTTTTCTCCCTCCTCCTTATGACACCCTTTTAAATACCTGAAAACTGCTATCATGTCCCCTCTCAGTCTTCTCTTTTCCAAACTAAACAAACCCAATTCTTTCAGCCTTTCTTCATAGGTCATGTTCTCAAGACCTTTAATCATTCTTGTTGCTCTTCTCTGGACCCTTTCCAATTTCTCCACATCTTTTTAAAAATGCGGTGCCCAGAACTGGACACAATACTCCAGCTGAGGCCTAACCAGAGCAGAGTAGAGCGGAAGAATGACTTCTTGTGTCTTGCTCACAACACACCTGTTAATACATCCCAGAATCATGTTTGCTTTTTTTGCAACAGCATCACACTGTTGACTCATATTTAGCTTGTGGTCCACTATAACCCCTAGATCCCTTTCTGCCATACTCCTTCCTAGACAGTCTCTTCCCATTCTGTATGTGTGAAACTGATTTTTCCTTCCTAAGTGGAGCACTTTGTATTTGTCTTTGTTAAACTTCATCCTGTTTACCTCAGCCCATTTCTCCAATTTGTCCAGATCATTTTGAATTATGACCCTGTCCTCCAAAGCAGTTGCAATCCCTCCCAGTTTGGTATCATCCGCAAACTTAATAAGCGTACTTTCTATGCCAATATCTAAGTCGTTGATGAAGATATTTAACAACGCCGGTCCCAAAACAGTACCCCACTTGTTATGCCTTTCCAGCAGGATTGGGAACCATTAATAACAACTCTCTGAGTACGGTTATCCAGCCAGTTATGCACCCACCTTATAGTAGCCCCATCTAAACTGTATTTGCCTAGTTTATCGATAAGAATATCATGCGAGACCGTATCAAATGCCTTACTAAAGTCTAGGTATACCACATCCACAGCTTCACCCTTATCCACAAGGCTCGTTATCCTATCAAAGAAAGCTATCAGATTGGTTTGAAATGATTTGTTCTTCACAAATCCATGCTGGCTGTTCCCTATCACCTTACCACCTTCCAAGTGTTTGCAGATGATTTCCTTAATTACTTGCTACATTATCTTCCCTGGCACAGAAGTTAAACTAACTGGTCTGTAGTTTCCTGGGTTGTTTTTATTTCCCTTTTTATAGATGGGCACTATATTTGCCCTTTTCCAGTCTTCTGGAATCTCTATGTTTCCATTAAAGTCATAGAAAGGAAATTAAGTACTAAAACACAATTCATAACACTATGGGCCAAATTTTCCTATTCCAGCATTTAAATCAAAATATGTATGCAACAGGTAATTGTGCATACAAAACATATAGACATCTGTACACAAAATGGGTAAAACAGTCTCCCATCTGGATGCACATTCCTAATTTTACTTGTGAAATTTAGGTTCTTATTTTTTCCTTTTGTTAACAGATTTCTTCATTGTAAAAATAAGCAATTAAATTCCTGAAGTATCTGCCCATGTCAAGATTTACTCTGTATTCTTCCTGCTTACTGGTAAAGTTAGAACAATACTGTGACTGTATTATTGGTAAATGCAGGAGATTACTTTTAAAAAAAACCCGCTTTTAATTAAATTATCTTGAATCTGGATTATCAATAGGCTGGGAACAGCAATGTGAAGGTATCTCCTCACTGAAAAGCTAACTACTTCACAAATTTCAGAGTAGCAGCCGTGTTAAAAAGGTTGTCTAGACTGTAAGAATTCATCTTTAAACAATGTTTTTCTGAGAAGATGTGTGAAAAGCAAATGCAAAATACAACACACTACACTAATTATTACATGAAAAATGTAGGAAGCAATTTCCCAGGCTAAGTCTTAGTGCAAGCTACTAATAAATATTGCCTCTAGGGGGGGAAAAATCTATATTAGATTGGAAATAGAAGCAACTCAAGGGAAATCTGCTAAGACATAATAACCTTTTTTCAGAAGGCCCAGATTCAGCAGAATATATTCTATGGTTTTCCAAGCAACAGTAAGGTGCAGACACGGGTTACATGGCAGCCTGACATAGCCAAGAAATCACCCCCCACTCCCTACCCCAGGATGGAAGGAGTAAAAGAAAAAGAAAAGCTTCATGGGTATTGGACAGCTGCCCAGGGAAGAAGATCCAGCTCCATAGCATCTTATTGCCTGCTCTTCTTTCCCTCAAACTAGGGTTGACCTAATACTCTTATATGGCTTGCAGCAGGATGCAGGAATATCTCAGAACTAGAGGTAAGGATTATGTTAATTTAATAGTTACCTAGAATTAAAGAAGGGATAGGTAAATGGTTCCTACTCTCTTGTAACAAATAATTCTTCAAGCAAGTTCCTTCTCTCAGTTCACCATTGTGCCAGGACAATCCCTCAAAAAATTTGGGGGTCTGGGGAGAGAAAGATTGATGCCATTTTTTAGGATAGGAGTGTATTCTTTGGGTTGTATGATCCTTGTGTCTCCTTCAGTGAAAACAGTTGTGAGCTATGAACGTTCTGATATCTTTGGGCCACAATCCTTTAGAATTCACGTCAAATGCATCAGGATGTCAAAGGAGTCTCTGATCATACTTACATCCCCCCTAGGAATACAAATATCAGATACTTCAAGCAGCTTAAATCATATCACAGACTCTGTTCCTAAAAATGGACTGGTTATTGGCATTCTACTGGAGACAAAAACAACAAACATGAGAAAATGGAGCAGTCTCTGAGATTTCAGAACTTCTGTTACCAGTAGCCATAGAAATTAATATTTTTCCACAGTGTCCAGAGATTATGAAATTGGTAAAGTAGACAAATCATTCTAAGTAAATCAAGATACAGAGAAAGATGTACATTCTTGTACAGTGCTAATACACTTATTTCAGGCAGGTAAAGCATCTTCTTTTAGCATATGATGATTCAATGACAGTAAATCTTTGCCATTTTATTCTTTTATTGCCCTCAGGGACAAGCAGAGATTTAATAGCGTGAGAAAACCCATCCTGTCTATTTACCTCTTATGTTCCCCTTGATATAGTTCTCAGACTTTCCCCCCACCCCCACTCCCCCAGACAGCTGCTGTCATTGATACTTCATTCCCTCCTCTGCCTTACAGCATGGAATTTGTCCCCTTTAAGGAAGCTGTATTAACACTGATCTATTAATCATCCAGCAGGGAATGCTCATACAGGCAGTTCCACTAGCACACATCCTCTTCGGACAAAGCAAGTCTCTTATATACTAAGGCCAGGTCTACACTACACCCCTAATTCGAACTAAGGTACGCAACTTCAGCTACGTGAATAACGTAGCTGAAGTTCGAAGTACCTTAGTTCGAATTAGTTCGAACTTACCTTGGTCCACACGCGGCAGGCAGGCTCCCCCGTCGACTCCGCGGTACTCCTCTCGGCGAGCTGGAGTACCGCAGTCGACGGCGAGCACTTCCGGGTTCGACTTATCGCGTCCAGACTAGACGCGATAAGTCGAACCCAGAAGTTCGATTTCCAGCTGTCGAACTAGCGGGTAAGTGTAGCCAAGGCCTAAATTTCTAACAACATAGAAATGAACATTGTGCTGGACCGCCTTTTTTTTTTTTTTTTTTTTGCAGAGTTAGATAATAAACACAATTTTAATAAGTTATTTTCTTTTCACTACCAGGGTTGGCAAAGGTTTTGCTTAAAAGATGACCTAGTCCTTTATTTGACAAGTACTTCTCATGTCATGAAAGACACATGCAGTTATTCATCAAAGTAGAAAAATGTGGTTTTTTGTAGGAAAATACTTAAAATATTTAGCTGACTTTAAAACCTGAAGCTGTACCTGGAAAGATAAACTTCTTTCAGGATTATGTATGCTGCATTTGAGGTGCTATCTATAAAGGCAAAGCTGTGTGCTTTAATTAAAAAAAAATGAACAAAATAATTTATTTAAAATTAGATGAGCTGCATTAATCTGAATTTTAGCCTTTGGGCATTATTAAGATTCATAGTACTAAGTGTCATGCTGGGTTCTAATAAATTGATTTAAATGATTTAATGAAAATATACCATCTCTACAATGGAAAAATACTTTGTATTACTAGTGCTTCTAAAACAAGTTGGCTGAATTGCTTTTATTGTATGATTCACTGCCACATGTTTAATATATTGGTACTTCCCATTGGCTGCATTTGTGACCTGTACTCCTGCAACAAGGAGTGTAACAATGTTGAATTTAATCAGCCTCTTCAACTATCACATGTATTCACTGTCCTCCCTCTAACATTTTGACAGATGATAGAGACCTATGTTAAGTAAAAACTGTAGCCATTGGTTCAATACCAAAGAGATCTCCGTGGGATATCAAAGTAATTCTCCATGCATAACAAATAGAGCAAATTACTAAAACAATACAAAGTATCCAAGATCTATAGTAGTTTGATGTACATGATGTAATATTTCATTAGCATAACTAGAAGTAGATTTATAACAGCTTATATTTTCAGTCACCATCCCTTGTGCCTGAAGGGAGATTGCAATACTCTACTGCTTCTTGGAGAAAGTTTGTAATGCGACTGGAAAAATGTCAGATGAAATTAGACCACAGAATGCAGAAAATGTTATTTTAGATGTGAAAGTTAGAAATCTTGCTGATTACACATACATTGTGTAATTACAGATTCATGAATTACCAGTATACATCATTAGAGTGACAAAGTGTCAGTGCTGGTGAGACATTTAACCTAGCTAATAAAAGAACAGCAAGCTTTTAAGATCACCATCAGTCTAAAAATAGAGGAATGACAGGTGCATGCTAATTTCACCAGGATATCTTTATGCTCTTTCCAAAGATTAAAATCATTCTGTATTTAATGTAATTTCCCCTCTTTGTGATCCTGTGGGATTTAGTATTTTCTTTCAGCAAAGAAATGAGAAGATTGATGTGAGACTTCCAAAATTTGTACTGGGAATTTCCCATATCTTTTGTTGTAGGTATGGTTATTTTTTTCTTTAAGAGCAAGAATATTTAAAAGGCTGGTGTACTAAACACTCTAAGGGTACATCTACACTACAGGGGGGAGTCGATTTAAGATACGCAAATTCAGCTACGTGAATAGAGTAGCTGAATTCGACGTATCGCAGCCGACTTACCCCGCTGTGAGGACGGCGGCAAAATCGACTTCTGTGGCTTTCTGTCGACGGCGCTTACTCCCACCTCCGCTGGTGGAGTAAGAGCGTCGATTCGGGGATCGATTGTCGCATCAATCGATCCCCGAGAGGTCGATTTCTACCCGCCGATTCAGGCGGGTAGTGTAGACCTAGCCTAATGGACTAAACTTACATTAACTGGGAAGTTCTTGCACAAAGTTAGCAAACTGATGAGGATACAGTTTATAATAGCTCTAAAGAGCATACAGAGACATAGTTAAAGAAAAAGGTACTTACATGCAGAATAGGGGCAAACACTAATATGGGGTCTGAGCCTGCTCCCATTGAAATCAATGGCAAAATTCCCACTGACTTCAACAGAAGCAGTATTGGATACACAGATTATAACTATATGTATTTATAAAGGTACAAAATTCACTTTAAGCTCTGGGTGTTCAGTAGAAAGGAAGATTTTGTTTTAGGTTAGTCAAATTACCCATATTTGCAAATCAATATGTAAATTCCTTGGTACAGCATTTAATTGAGTGATTATTGTCCAAGCCTTTTCTTTGTCTCACTCCAAATTTTTCATAAGTGGCTACATTTTAGTAGAGACACATTATTATACATTTTATTAAACGATCAAATTAAATATATAGTAAAAACATAAATAGCAAAGTCACTCTAATGTAATAATATTAATCAAATCAAGTCCTGCAAAACTGAGAAAGACAACTGGTTGTTTTCCATACACATATGATTTCTTATTATCAGTTAATATGAATGGGTCTTTCATTTTCTGTAAGGTTATTGGTTTATGTTTTTATTTCAGGTCTTTTGTGAATCCTCACTAGCGACTACATCTTGCACATTGCCCCTGTTTGCTCCTCAGTGGTTACATGTGTCCTCCGCAAACACCACTACTGTAACTGATTTTAAACAATAGAGCTGCCTTACAAATAAAAGGCAAGAAACACAAAATCACAAATAACAAACCCTCATTCACATGAGTTGACTCCTATGTGACTGTGCTCAGAAGGCCACTCACATGAGTGTTTGCAAGACTGATCCCTATAGTTCCTTTGAAGCCTTTGCGTCTAGGAGGCTCCACAATTTGAATTTGCACCTTAGACTATGATACTTATCTTATGATAACTAATGCAACTAAACAATCCTAAGCTCTTCCTTGATAGTTCTATATTTCTGTTTGAGGTTAGTCACTTTCTTTTAGCCTACTGTCCAGAAATATTTTGAATCCTATATTAATTTATTCTGAGACAAGCAGTGATAAGTAGACTCTGAAAAGAAAGAGCAACAAATGCATCTAATGAAGCCTAAATATCAAAATAAAATAGTATGACAAAAATATACTGGGAATTAAAGAGACTACTTAGTCTGTCAAATTTAATTCTTTAATATTCTTTTGAAATTAACATTTAATTGTTTCTTCAATGGCCCTGGAATCTTTGAAAGGGCAAACCTATCTAACTAAACAGACATTTTAAAAAATACTCATCTCTCATATTACAATATCTCTCTTTGCCTAAATAAACTGTGCTAATATGAATATGTGGGCCAGGCCTGTAAGGCACAACAGACCGGACAGTGAGAAAATGCCTTGAAGTCATATGCCACTTTATATGCACTGGAACTCTGTCTGCATACTAATAAACTCGACCAGATCATAATCCATACAGGTGGAATTTAAATTACCCTCCACAACTTCATCTTAAAAGTGTTATAATTAACCTTGTGCCAGAAGATAAGCAGTCATGCTGACTGGGGGATGGCACACCAGAGATGATAAAAGGCATAAACTAGTCAATCCCACCATTCCCCCCTGCAGGAGCTGAAGGTCACATTAGGAACTAAACCAAAATATGAGGGGTGATCAAAATGTCATTTATTTTATCTCCACACAGCTTTTTAACTTTTATCCTGTAAGCACTTCCGAATTTAGTATAGCCAATACATTCCAGAAATTAAAAAAGCGAACATATTTTCAGAGACACGTGGCAGTGGTTCAAAGCATTTAACTCTCATGTGAAGTAAAGCTTTGTTTGCTGTCAGACAATATTTCACCAGCTTGCACTGTATGCTTGTATTATGCTTTGCATAAACATTTCACCTTCACAGGTTTATATCTAATGTAAATCTGCTGATTCATAGCTATCTCTACCAAAGCCCAAAATCAGGGGGAAAACCATATTGGACTTTCTGTTCAACAGAGCACCTTTAACCCAATATCACTGCATTATATTTTATATGTAATAAATGTTACAAACAAAATATAGAATTATCTCCAAAACCAATCCCCAAATTATGCATATATGGGATTTATAAATTGGAACTCTTCAATAGTGGGCCAAGTTCTGCTCTTATTTACATTGGTGTAAATCCAGAGTGATCCCACTATAGTCAGTAAAATTACTCAAAATTTACATTTGTGCAAATGGGAGCAAAATTTGGCTCCATGAATATAAGCATCTGGCTACCTGATTTTAAAGCAGAAGCAAACATCCATGCACAATTGTACAGGCGCCTGCACCTGTGCATGCAAATCAGTTGAATGAATGTACAGGTAGGTATTTGCATGTGCATCTTCCAATTTTTGCATCTGATCGAAAGATCTGTCCATGCAAATCTGGGTAGGTGCACACTGAGTGTGCTGGACCTCAGTTCGTACCTCTTAGAAATAGCTCACCCTTAATATCTTGAGGGAATGAGTAACTCAGATGATAAGATACAGAGTCTTTTATCTGTGTGTTTCTTTTCAAACCAAGTAGAGACCTATAGTCATTACTTTCTGACAGCTGGTTGATGACTTATGCAAAGAGAGAGTTGGTGGTCTCAGTCTGAGTTTTAATTAAGAACATACAATACAAACCACCTGCTCTGGCTTCATTCTTGGCCCTTTGAGCAGAAAAGTCCATTATGTGCGTCAAAGCTCCTTCCCCACTCTGAACTTTAGGGTACAGATGTGGGGGCCTGCATGAAAACTTCTAAGCTTAACTACCAGCTTAGATCTGGTCCGCTGCCACCACTCCCAATGTGCTAAGTCCCTTCCCTGGGTAGCCTTGAGAGACTCTTCCACCAATTCCCTGGTGAACACTGATCCAAAACACCTTGGATCTTAAAACATGGAAAAATCAATCAATCAATCTTAAAAAGAAGGCTTTTAATTAAAGAAAGAAAGGTAAAATCATCTCTGTAAAATCAGGATCAAAAGTAACTTTACAGGGTAATCAAACTTAAAGAGCCCAGAGGAACCCCCTTCTAGCCTTAGGTTCAAAGTTACAGCAAACAGAGGTAAACACTCTAGCAAAAAGTAGATTTACAAGTTGAGAAAACAAAGATAAAACTAACACGCCTTGCCTGGCTGTACTTACAAGTCTGAAATATGAGAGACTTGTTCAGAAAGATTTGGAGAGCATAGATTGATGTCTGGTCCCTCTTAGTCCCAAGAGCGAACTCCCCCCAAAACAAAAAGCACAAACAAAAGCCTTCCTCCTACCAAGATTTGAAAGTATCTTGTCCCCTTATTGATCCTTTGGGTCAGGTGTCAGCCAGGTTACCTGAGCTTCTTAACCCTTTACAGGTAAAAGGATTTTGGAGTCTCTGGCCAGGAGGGATTTTATAGTATTGTACACAGGAGGGCTGTTACCCTTCCCTTTATAGTTATGACAATGTGAGACTGAAGCAGGATATGAAGAATAAATAATCTTTTCACCCTTACAAATGGGCCTTCCAAGTCAAGATTGATGCCATTTGGCAAGGTAACATAGCATGACAGCAGTTTCTACCTATTTGGTGGGTAGTTAGGACTTGAGGGGATCCTAACTAAATTCCAAGCCTATCAATATAGCACGTTTTATGTGCACTGTGGTCACTAAAAATATATTTTAACTTTTGACACAATTTTATTTTTACACACACACACACACACACACACACACACACACACACACACATTTTACTTGTAATGCTCTAAAAATGCTTAGTCAAACTAGTAGTATTCTCTTCAGTAAGTGACATGGTACTGTATCCCTGGTGCCTCAGACATTTTCCTGTCTCTTTCAGAAAGGCACAACACACATTGAGATGGGGGGAAAAAATGAATTATACTAAACACAACAAGTGATTCAGAGCCTACTTGCTTAGGACTCAGGTCTTTCATAGATTCATAGATTCTAGGACTGGAAGGGACCTCGAGAGGTCATCAAGTCCATTTCATGCTGTGTTCTAAATTCAGCTGAGGGAGAGAAGGAAGCAGCAGTTCATGCCTTTTTAACGTTGTTATAGTATAGCTTCAGCAGGGAAAAGTTCAGATCTTTCAAGATGCATTCTTACAACACAGAGAATATAATGTTTGTAAGACTTTTAATATGTATTCCCTCTGATATCTGTATTCACACACACAAAAATATTTTCAGAAGCACTCAACTTTGGCCTTATTCTGTTCCCACTGGCTCTTTAATGGAACAGAATTAGGACAATTCTGAACATTTTTGAAAATCCTGGTCCCTACTCATAACCCAAGTAAATGGGCAGTGAGCAGGGGAACTACATGGAGAAGTTACAGGGGAGCTGAATCCAGACTCTCTGCATCCACTAATGAAGTTGTAGCGATACACAAAGTTTTTGACCAGTCAGTGTATCCAAGCAATCACAGACCCAACAGATATCTCCATCATGCTCACAGTTCACAGATTGGCCTATGCTCCCAGGCACATGTGGGGCCGGGGTGCACAGTCTACCTATGAACTATATCCTGCCTCTCCCACATTGGTTACAATGTACTTGGGGACTGCTCCACTCCTACACTGGAGGATTTGTCCCTTAGATTCTACAGAACATTCCAAAGTAAAAGTATATGAAATTTAAGTTCAGGTAAATGTTGGTACAAAATATTTTACAGACATATGCATATCAAATTAAGTGCTAAAAGCTACATATTTTATAAAAATTGATTATTAAAGCTGGTATTTGTTACTGTATGTTTATTGTATTGTTACAAATACAGAAATTGCCAATGCCATCTACTGGTGAAAAAGCAGAAATGAACCAAGTATCAGAGGGGTAGCCGTGTTAGTCTGTATCCACAAAAACAATGAGGAGTCTGGTGGCACCTTAAAGATTAACAGGCTTATTTGGGCATGCATCTGAAGAAGTGGGTTTTTTACCCACGAAAGCTTAGGCCCAAATAAATCTGCTAGTCTTTAAGGTGCCACCGGATTCCTCGTTGTTTTTGTAGAAATGAACATAATTTTCCAAATCACTATTTCTGAATAAGGATAGGCTGGATGACAATTAATAGTCTTCGTTCAGTTGTTCCTGTTAACAATTTTAAGATTGAAACAGTTGAAAATGTGTAATTAAATGTTGGACTTCTTATGCAGACTTTATTTGGAGTAAATGCGTGATCCTTAAAATTACTGCTACCATATAAACAATGCTGGAATAAGATAGGAGTTTGAAAGTAATATGAATTATATTTGAAGACTAGTGAGAAAATTTGTATAGGCTTGCTTGTTAGCCTCTTGTTCTTGTTTATGTTTCTTCTTTATTAATAAATTTCAACAAACTACACACAAGGGTTCTTAAGATGTTTTGTGCTAATATTCGAAGTGCAAACCTTTGGCATACAAATCTGTAACACTTTAAAGCAGCAATGTCCAACTGTGAATGTGTTTGTTAACTATGCAACCATGACCACAAATCTCCTGGAATGTATTCATGCTATGACTACAAATAGCCAACTGGTGGCAGAATATATGTACACTAAACAGCTTAAAACAGTTATTTTTGACACAAATACAATAGCAGTGCAAATTTATTTAAACCCACCATGATGGTAGATGGATCCTGAATATCATATGGTTTGATCAGTTTAATAAATTTATCTTCATCTTATTCTTAGCCTCGGTTACATATGGGGTGTGTAGCAGGGTCCTGCTGGGGCCCCCTGGCTCCTGCCCCCGCTGGGCTGAGAAAGTCACTCAGAGTCCTTTGTTGCAGTGCTCACCTGGTGCTTTATTTTACAAGTAGTGTTCCCACCACCTTTTCACCACAATACACACAATCCCTTTCTGCTTGTCTACCAGCAGGGGAGAGGGGACAACTACTCCTCCCTGCTTCCCCTTAGTGCAGCTTCCCCTCTTCCCAGCTCCTCCCGTGGCTTCCTTCCCCTGGGGCTTTTATCCAGCCCCAGCCTGATGAGGCAGCAGCTGTTCCAGCTTCCCCAGTCAGGGCCAGGTGATCTACCCAGCTCCAATTCACCTCCCTGAACTGGAGCTGGAGTGACAGAGGGTTAGCTAAGCAGCTTTCTGCTTAGCGCCCTGTCACAGGGTATTTAACATCTCTAGTCTGCACAGCATAGTCAGCAACTAAAACAAATTATCACAACTGAACAAAGCTACTCACATTTGACCCTGGTCATGCAGTATGCTCTGAGGAGTGCCCTGCAGGTGATGAGTCATGTACTAGATTGAATAAGTGATACAGGACGTGATAGAAGTTGGTAGGGTTCAAAGAGACTCAGATAGAATTAGAGTTCTGGGTATCAACAGATGGCACGTAAGGGAATGTTCAATGACAGAGAGACCAAGAGTGCCCAGGAGGAAAGAAAATCTGAAGAAAGTTGCTTGGAAAGGTAAAGTGGACATTTTAACTTCTTATGATTAGAGTAGCAGAGGTGAAGCCAAAATCAGTGGCAATGTCTGAACAGATCTAAGCAGGAAAATTATTAGGCCTCAGCCAGCAGATTACCTCTAGATTCATGTTGGACAAAGGTGAAAGACAAAGAGGACCTTGAGGGCAGGTCTGACGTATGTCAAGAGAAGTAAGAACTGTAGAAGTTAAGCTTTAATAAGGATAGATCCATCTGTTCCACATCTTAAACACGTAAATCTTCTGAAAAAGAAAGGAACATGGAGGAGTAGTGCCATGGAGAGAAAACAGGCTAGAGTTTGAATGCAGATAAAGGATATACATAAACACTTCTTTGTGGTCAAATGCAAAAGTAAGGACTAACTAATGGACCAGACATTAAGGAGATTGAATCTGAAGAGGACGGGAATAGTGAAGGGACTTGATGGAGCAGTATGATACCGTGCTGTATACGTAAGACATACAATACGGTATAATCCTCTTATAGCAAAGAATTTTATTTCCCCTAACATGGATTTCATTATAAAGAGGGCAGCTTTATTACCAATAGTAGTTTTCAATGGCATACACAATGTACATGGCGAAGAGCAAACACAAAAGAAGTCATCATCTCTATTCTGAAGAGCTTACCCTTTACAGAGAAAAGGATACCCTCCTTCTCACTGCCACTAAGAACCCAGCAGTTTCAGAAGCCATTTATATCCGTAAATACCTTCATGAAGGACATATAATCACTCACATTGCAGGACAGCTGTAGGAAACAAACAGCTCTTCAATCCTACAGCAATATTGGGCTTACTTCTTCTCAGTCTCCACTAGCATAGATGCAGCAAGACTGGGAACCAAGGGTTTCTCTTTTCTCTTCCCTCCTAAAGCCTGTCTACAGTAGTTCAGCAGCACCAGTGTTAATAGCTTTGGAAGCTCTAGTGTAAACATACCACCATCATGACTCAGTGGTTTGAGCAGTGGCCTGCTAAACCCAGGGTTGTAAGCTCAATCCTTGAGGGGGTCCATTTAGAGATATGGGGCAAAAATCTTTCTGGGGATTGGTCCTGCTTTGAGCAGGGGGTTGGACTAGATGACCTCCTGAGGTCCCTTCCAACCCTGATATTCTATGAATTGTAGTTCTATGAATTTTAAGCACTGTACCATCTGACCTGATCAGGAAAGATCTAATTACACCATCCCTAAAATGATGGCAGCAGTCAATGACCCATCTACATGAGGACTCCCAAATTGCTAACACTGGTGGAGCTGAACCAGTGATAGCAATGGTGGGATATTTTTCAAAATTTCACTATTATAGACAAAACTGACTTTTTCTTTCTCTGATCATCAAGAGCAGAAAAGGATGGGGAGAGGATAAGTGGTGCCCTCTAAGTGGATTAACACCTAACTGGCAGGCAATAATTGCTGTATTAGAATGGTATTAACACAGCAAAAAATCAATGTAAGCCCAAAGAATCTTCACTATGGCTTTTTGTACACTCGGGTCTTTTTAGAAAAAATTCTCATTACTGCTAACAATAGTGCAGCTCTATGGGTGGCAGCAATGGCGGAAGCACTTGACAAGGTGCCACTGGACACTGACATCTCATTTAGCCTTCCTCTGAAATAAAAAAAGAATAAAGGAGGAATAAAATAAGGAGAGAAAAATAACAATGGGTGGAATTTAGACAAGTGCATGTCAGACTGTACTCTTGAAAATGTAACAGCAGTATCAAACCCACCAACATTAGTACATCATATTCTCCAATGTGTCTCCTTCAAACATAACCTTCTACTTTGAAAAGGGAGAGGGGAAAGAGAAGACAACATAACTAAAGAGAAAGAAAGGGGGTAATGTTGGACTATGTGGTCACATAGTGAAATAGCATTCCGTTTCTTTCACTTTTACCATGGAAGAAAGAAATCAGAGTAATCCGTGTCTTTTGCTATTAAAAAAAAAAATCAAGGCAAAAGAGTCTCGATTTTAAAAATGAAAATGCCTCCACCATACCATTAAATTTCTAGCACCAGATGTTTCAGGCAGGCCTAAAAAAAATTGGAGGATTCAGGTTATTTTATAGGTACCACACAAGTTTCCTCTGACATCAGAAGGACTAAAGATGAAAGCTAAGGAATGGACTCAAATAAAAGGACCAGAGCTAAAAGTTTGTAACATGTTGTACAACATAGCAAATAGGAAAACTGTAGAGATCTATTAAGAAATTGCCAACACTTGCAGAACATTTTCCTTCAGGTTTGCTGCAAGAGCAATGTGTGGGCCAGATTCTGCTCTCGTTTATTCCAGTGTAAGCCATGAATAGAGTTACACAAATGTAAAATTAGTGTAAGATCAGAATCAGGCCCCATTAAGCAACTATTGCTACAGTGTATGTTTGCCTATATTGTTCTGCATACTGAAGAGCAAGTTTATGTTGCTGTTTATGGAAATACAGATTTTAGAGAAATGCTTTTGTCCCATATCCTCTGTAACTGATAGTAAAGGGTTATGGAGCACATGCGCCTACTAATAGAGCCAGTAAATGGGTTTTCCCCACTGCAGCAAGCCAACAATTGCTTCTCACAGATGAATATAACCACATTCTCCTATTTAACATAAAATGAAAATGTCGGCAGGGTCTCCTTCCACATGATAATCCCCTACTTGACATGCAATGACATTATCCCACTGAAGCTGGAGACAAATTGTAATTCCTGTTGTAATTACAGGGTTTAATGGAGAGAGGAGATAGTTAGGTGCAGAGCAACTATTCCCACCAGAAATTCTTTGGGGATACAAATGGTGCAGTCACAAAATGTTTATGCAATTGAGGGATCATGCTGTGATTCAACTCAAAAGAGACAGGAATCAAAGAATCACAACTAAGAATTTTAAAGGGTCACATGAGTACTACACAGGCTCCATTTTGATTGTTTTTGAATGACGTCTCTATTTTTTCCTGGTGTTCCATTTAAATAAGAGATTTGTTTTTTCAGTAGATACAGCAGGTAGACTTGGAGCCCATGGCAAATAATATATTTAAAGGTTTTGGGTTTTTTTTAAAACAACAGTGACTGGAAAATATTTTTAGTTTAATTGTCAGCTTCAGTAGGATCATTAGCAAAAATACAAATAAAAAATTAAAACAATTTTTTTAGAATGTGTTTATTGTTCAAAATCCATATTAGGTATTGAAGAATATTTAAAATCTTTTAACTCATATGAACTTCCAGAATCTGAGCTGGTGAGTGGTAATGATGTCTTTAAAAAATTTAGTAGACCCAGACAAATGAGTATGAGTAACACCACTGGATTAGTAGATTGCTACAAGTATTAAATCTGTCTGCAGACACATTTGAGGACACAGCCTCTCTCTTTAATGTACCTTTCAAACAACTGAAAAAGTGAATACATAGTTTTAGTCAGATACAACCTAATTATCTCCATTAGAAAGATGGAGAAAACAGACAATTAGTACTTTTTTTTTTTTTAAACTTAGCAGGTCAGATACATATCACTAAAATTACACAGCATAAGAACAGACGGCTGGCTCCTAATGTGTGAATCCTGCAAGCTACTGAATGCCAAAAATTCAGCAAAACTGAGATGGTTCTTCTGTGTGGGTGGGGTGTGAGGCAGTTGCCAGAATCAGAGAGACCATGTGGTCTCTACTGAAATGCAGAGGGGGGGTTATGATTGTACCAGGGAAGCTCTGGGAATACAGCCATTGGATCCACTACGAGTTCTCAAACTGGGGGTCGAGACCCCTGAGGGGGTCACAAGGTAATTACATGGGGGGGGTCGCAAGCTGGCAGCCTCCACCCCAAACCCCACTTTGCCTCTAGCATTTATAATGGTGTTAAATATATTTTAAAGTGCTTTTAATTTATAAGGGGGGGGAGTCACACTCAGAGGCTGTGAAGGGGGTCACCAGTACAAGAGTTTGAGAACCACTGAACTATATAGATCCACTGACTATGCATAAAGGAGGGCTTGCAGCATAGCTACTATAATCAGGGGCTATTGAAAGGTGTGATAGTAACAGGCAGGTTGGGGCACGGTATAGTATTATACAAATATTGTATAGTCAGGCTTTACTCAGGGACAAATTTTCACACCACCAGTATTGCCAACCCCAAAAGTTCAAATAACTTGCGTCAGACCCCCCCCCCTCAAAAAAAATTATAATTAAAACAAGATTAAATCAGAGGTTTTGTGTCTGTCTTCTGTTTTTTGAACACCCCCTCCCTCCCCATGGATGTGAAAATTAAGATTGTTGCAAATCTTAAATTAAAGAGTGTGAGGCAATTTTAACCTCTGCTGCAGGATCTCTTGCTAGAGGACCCAATCAAGATTGGGGCCCCTTTGTTCTAGATCCTGTTCAAGCACAGTAAGAAAGAGAAAGGGTCTATATTTCAGGGTCTGCAGCTCTCAAATCTTGGTCCACAGGGAAATCAGGAGCCAGTAAGTTCCAACCTGTTACACAGTGACCTGCTAAAAGTTGCCAGAACTAGAAGCTGAAATCCGACAAAGGACTCCTGTCCTGGGATCTGACTAGCAGAATTCTGTGGGTCCTGATTGGTTTCCCTGCTTGTATTTTAACCAAGCTCAGGAACAAGAAGTTTCTTTCCCCTGTTTAGAGCTCCTTCCCTTGCACTACCGGCTCTTATTGCCTGACTCTGATCTCCCGGTAACCCAATCCTGCTGCCTCCTGACACCTGACTCTCAGTTTGCCCTCTGCCTCCTCTCAGACTCTGATCTACTAGTATATAACCCAGCCTCACTCCCAACTCCTGCTCCAACCATTAGGTCAGACCACCCATGACACACTGCCCTGAAAAGCTTTCAACCTAGTGCAGGGGTAGGCAACCTATGGCACGGGTGCCAAAGGCGGCACGCAAGCTGATTTTCAGTGGCACTCACACTGCCCGAGTCCTGGTCACCGGTCCGGGGGGCTCTGCATTTTAATTTAATTTTAAATGAAGCTTCTTAAACGTTTTAAAAACCTTATTTACTTTACATACAATAAGAGTTTAGTTATAGTTATAGTCTATAGTTATAGACTTCTAGAAAGAGACCTTCTAAAAACATTAAAATGTATTACTGGCACGCGAAACCTTAAATTAGGGTGAATAAATGAAGACTCGGCACATCACTTCTGAAAGGTTGCTGACCCCTGACCTAGTGCAAAGCATAGTGATGAGTTGTGACATGAGATCCCTGTATTTCAGAGCCCAGGCTCCAGCCAGAACAGGAATGTCTACACAGCTATTTTTAGCTCTGTAGTATGACCCCAAATCAGTTGGCCCAGGCTCTGAGATTTGCAGCCGCAGAGTTTTTTGCTGTGGATGTACCCTTACAGAACTAAGTTCTAGTCCCAGCTTTGCTTGAATTTATATTGTCTAAATCCTGACCAGGGAAATGGGTGAATGGTAGTTACCCCTTAAGGTAGCAACATGAGACCTTGGCTCATAATAAGGTCTGCGAAGTGCACAGAAATATTAACAACAGTCTCTTGATGGGCCTGCAGTTTAGTGCATCCTCCTCTAGTCTACAGGGCACTGGAGGCTCTGTCTGATTTTGCGTCCACAAAATTATATGATGGCTAGAGCTTTTCACATCATTGCAAGACTGAAAACAGCAGCAGCCAAAATTGCATTTCTCTCAATGAATTGAGAGAGTTGTCAACACTGCGCATAACTAACTATACCAGTTCTGCCTGTACAGTTAACAGCCACATAGGTTCTGCGCCTGCTCCTACTGAAGTCAATGGAAAAACTCCTATTGACTACAATGGTAGCAGATTTGGCTCTCTTTATACTATTGTACATACATAGGAAGGTTTTTCACTGGAAACGAAGTGTCATTTCATTTCAATAATAGGGAAATATAATTTCCTTTTCACCCTCCTTTCAGGTAGTCATGAGATCAAGCACTTATTTTACCCCTAAAAATGGTAGAAAATATTTGGTTTATAACAGTGATCACCAACCTGTAGATCACGATTGACTGGTCGATCCTGGAGCCTCTGCCAGTCGATCTTGATCTCCGGCCACTAAAAGTCTGGCGGTGCAGTGGGGCTAACGCACGCTCCCTGCCTGCCCCAGCCCCATGCACCTCCTGGAAGCAGCCAGCATGCCCCCATGGCCCCTGGCGGGGGTCAGGGGTCGCCGCACGCTGCTCCTGCCTGAAAGCACCGCCCCCGCAGCCCCCATTGGCCGGGAACGGGGAGTGTGGCCAATGGGAGCTGCGGGGAAGGGGGGTGGTGGTGGAAGAGGTGCTGGTAGACAGGAGCAGTGCGGGGGCATACTGGCCACTTTCGGGAGTGGCATGGGGCCAGGGCAGGCAGGGAGCCTGCCTTAGCCCCGCTGCGCCACTGACCGGGAGCCACCTGAGGTAAGTGCCGCCTGATGGGAGCCCACACTCCAATCCACAGCCCTGAGCCCTCTCCTGGAGCCAGGACCCCATACCCCCTCCTGCACCCCAAGCCTCTACCACAGCCCTGAGCCCCTTCCCAGAGCCAACACCCCAAACCCCCTCCCGCACCCTGACCCCCGGAGCTCGCACCCTGTACCCCTTCCTGCACCCGAACACTCTGCCCCAGCCTGCACCCAAACTCCCTCCCAGAGCTTGCACCCCTCCCCCCTCTGGCACCCCAACCCCTTACCCCAGGCTCAGCCCAGAGCCCCTCCCACACTCCGAACCCCTCAGCCCCTCCCCAGAGCCCACACCCCCTCCCCAAACCCAAACCCATCCCAGCCCGGTGAAAGTGAGGGAGGGAGGGAATGACAGAGGGAGGGAGGGATGGAGTGAGCGGGATGGGTAGATCCTGGGTTGCACTTAAAATCAAAAAGTGATCTTGTGCATATAAAGGTTGGAGAGACCACTGGTCTATAATAATTCTGCACCATTAGGGCCTGATCCAAAGCCCATTAAAGCCAATGGGAATCTTTCCATTTATTTCAATGGACTTTGGATCGAGCCCTTTATCATTATAGATACTGAACAGAAACCATTAATATTCAGCTCAGTCTTTCCCAGCAACTTACTCATCAAGAGGTTGATAAATTGTAGGTGAAATTAGATGGAGAAAGTCTAGGTATGACAACCAGAAAGCAGATAACAAATGGCAGTGTCAGCCTAGTTACAGACTTAAAACAATTCCAGAAAGGAAGACATGAAAAATCAGACAAAGGTCATGTGCTAATAACACTGAACAAAGGCCAATAATTAGAGGACATTGGAAATGAATACCGAAACAAAGATCAATGTGAGTCATAATAAAGGTGGCAACCAAAAACAACCAAGAGTCTAGAAAGAAGCAACTGAATGAAGAGAAATATGGAGAGTAATACTGTATTCCCTCAGCAAAAATCTTGGGAATGCACAGCTAAGATTGTTCACGTCTCCTCCAAAAGCAATAACAAAAACCTCCAACAAAAATATTAACATTGGGAATTTAAATGATCTAAAACAGCAGTTCCCAAACTTCATTGCACCGTGACCCCCTTCTGACAACAAAAATTACTACACAATTCCAGGAGGGGGCGGCCGAAGCCTGAGCCTGTCCGAGCCCCACCGCCCCAGGTGGAGGTCTGGGAGCGCCGGGGGCAAAGCCGAAGCCCAAGGGCTTCAGCCCCAGGTAGGGGACCTGTAACCTGAGCCCCGCCACACAGGGCTAAAGCCCTTGGGCTTTGGCTTCAGCTTTGGCCCCCGACAGTGGGGCTCAGGCTTCAGCCCTGGGCCCAGCAAGTCTAAGTCAGCCCTGGCAACCCCATTAAAATGAGGTTGCAACCCACAGTTTGAGAACCGCTGATCTAAAAGGAAATTCTCAGTTAAGGCTCACCTAACCCTTCACTGCTGCCCACCCTCCACATACAAGCCAAGACCCTTTGCTATGGAAACTGGAGAGTTCTATAATAACATGCTAATTTTATCTACTTGTGATGCAAGGCATTTAAAAATAAACTTCTCAGTACTATTGCTGATTCACTTTAGCAGCTTAATATCAGCATGTACTGGTGTTTTAGCAGTAATGTAAATTCATGTTAATTGTCTTTGAGATCATTCCTAAAAAAAAACAGAAGTGTCAAGTTATTCAAGAATGATTGTCACGTCAGTGCAACAACTGACTCACTGAACAAATAAAATCCCTTAGTAGCACACTTCTGGAATTTTGATTACCACTAAAAGGAAGAGATTAAGTAATTCATATCTATTCCTGTAGCCAGACATATTAGGTATTTTACTTGTAATCCTTTACTGATCTATGGAAATCTTTGTACACTACAAAATAAAGCTAATTATACTTTCTGAAATCATGGCATTTCTTTCCTGCGTGAGCACCATCTCAGGGATCCTTTTTCACCTTCGTCTAAGCTGTCTGCAATCCCCTACCTCAGCGCTACTCTGTAGTGAGAGACAGTGACTCTACTGTGAAGTTGCTAGCAGCAACACCCCTACAGGGAACACCAATCACAGATCCAGCAGCATGAATCAGCTTAATTCTCCACTCGAGCTCTCTCTGCCTCCATTTTCTTTCTTCCAAGTAGCAACCACTTTATAGCACAAAAACAAATCTTTTAGCCAACTGGAACTAAACTCTCCAAATATACTCCAAGCTCATCTGATTCTCCCCAGATAGTTATTCAAGGTACAGAAGTCTCTACTAGGTTGAGAATCATATTTATAGACTAGCCCTGAGCTTGTTAACATGCCAGATTACTTGCGTTTGAAGATGAATGTATCTAAGTGTTTAGAGACGTTGCTCAGTGCTTAGACATTGATAGTGCTCTCCATTTCTCTAAATAGAACACAATATACTAGACAGATATTGCAGTATAGTCACACCTGGTGCCAGATGATGATCCCAGTTACTCTTATTTATGCTGGTGTAAATGAGATCCAAATGTAGGCCAGGATATTTTAACTTTAAAAAAAATAAACTTTGCTGAAAGTAAAGTTAAAAAACAACTTTATAACCACATTTTATCAGTAATTTTGGGGATCTGATCTTACAATGCATTAGAACAGATTATAAACTGGTATAAATTGGCATAGCTCCAATTAAGTCAGTGGGCACTACACTATTTACACTAGCTGAGGATCTGACCCATTGTATTTCTGTCTAACATAGATATGGTCTCAGTATTGGAGATTTATTTAACATAAAGAGAGTCAGTACTGTATTTCTCACATAAAGTCACATATTTCTATACAAGTAATAATGGCTAAAATGCAGTGCACAAATTCTCCATTACAAGACAAATAAAGGTGCTTATGTCATTTTAATTAAAAATCTACACATAGTATTCAGTCAGACGGCACTGTTATGCAACAACTCAACAAGTATAATTAATAATAAAAAGGTGTGTATGGTATGTTGTGGGTATTTTAACACAAGAAAAGCTGCACATCTCTGAAAACGACCTTTATTGATTAAGCATCTGTGCCATGTTGTATTACAAGACGGCATTTAGCAGAAAGTTTATATTTAAAAGTGTGGTGCAAACAATGCCTATGCAGCAACATCTGCTTCAAGAAAGTTTCTTCAAACATCTTACAAAAGTAATACAGATTAAAATAAAGCAGATGAATTCAAATTGGTATGCATGTAGTTGCATGTCTCTCTATAGCTACGTATTTTGTATGTGTACACACTTCTCCACAAAGACAAAGGAGAAAGAAGGAATTAAAAAACCAGGACAGGATCAGCAGGGAAGGTGATAACCCACCCTGGACATGTTTGTCAGTTAACTGGGACTCACAACCACCACACTGAGAACCTGCAAACTAAACTGATACATCACCTTTTAGTCTTTCTATTTCTAAATGAGCTACTCTATTCAAATAATTTCTCCATCACAGAAACAATGCATTTTGGGTAGAATTCACCCTACTACAGAAGGCCCAAAGCAAGCCCTCCTCACTGTTTAAGTCTGAAGATGTAGGTGGAGATATGGATGAAATAGCCACCAACAGGGCCTCCACTTCCTCTCCACATCAGTGAGCTCCTGCCTGGTACTGAATAGGCAAAGACATGTTCATTTGGGGCAAACTAGGAAAGGAGACAATAGGAACTGGTCTACACAAAAACCTTGCTAGTTTAGCTAAAATAGATTTTATTTGGACAAGACTTAGAATCCACACTGATCCAGTGGCTGGAAGCCTCTGTGTAGGAGGCAGAGAGGGGCAGAAGAACATCTGTGGAGGGCCTGACTAATGAAGGAGAATATATTCCATCACACTCATCCCACACTGATTCCCTACACAAAGCCTATTTACTCTGGTTTTGTGTAAGAAGAATTTCACCTATTATGCACTTGCAAAATAAATTTTAATTTAAAAAGAACTAACAAATTGTTTAAAAGTAGCGCCATTTTAAAATAAAACACCAGTCAGTAGTTTTCCACCCTCATCTCAGCATGAGACACAAATTGTTGCATGTGTGGGTGTGGGGGTGAGAGAGATTTTTTTCTTCTTGGGAAGTTTACTTCAAAATACGATGGAAATAATCATCAGTTCATGATGGAGAAAACAAAGAAGTAAGCACTTGAGTATTCATTTTAAGTAGTGTTCCTTGTTGTCTTGGCAACCATTTTATTAGCTTTGCTATTTATTTTTCATCACGACCTGACATCAGTGCAAGATTTTTTTATTAAGAAGCCTGCTAACTCAGCTACTGTACAAGCCATAGGAAAGGGCCTGTTAGCATTTCCATTCTAAACCTCAATTTTGAGGGCATGATATATTGTCTTTATAAGTACTATTCTGGCTGTACCTGAGCATACAGAACACCAGCAAGTGAATTTATTCTTTTATAACATTTAAGAAACTATGTTGAGACTTAATTCTACTCCCATTGATATCAATGGGAGTTTTGTTATGCACTGCAGTGGGAGCAAAATTAGGCCTCAAATTAACTCATTCCTCAGATATACAAATGTAAAAAGTAAGGATGCTCAGGAGAGGCAGATTCTCTTCAGTGCCTCTCCTTGCACCTTATGAGTGTGACCCCACCTCTGTCATACCCTCTTTTGGAGTAACATACCCTGTTTGCATTGTTGCTTTGCGTAGCCCTTGAATTGCTGTGAAAGATGTGGGGAAACTTATTTCTCTTGCCTCTGTCACTGTGCAGCCATGCAGGGACTGCACAAAATTATTGTTACACATTTATATTGTGGTAGCACTTAGAGGGCCTCCACCAGGTGGAGGACCCCATTATGCTAAGCTCTATGCAAACATTAGTAAAGACAGTGCCTACCCCAAAAAGTTTATCTGGTTTTATGTTTGGATCGCACTAAGGGCTTGGTTTTAAACAGGCAAAAGCAGGGAATTTCAAAATTAAGGGTGACATTTGTTATTTAACTATACCCCCATCTTACATATGATGGGCCCTACTGGAATCTCATCAGGTTGATTTTTTTTCCCCATGATGACTATTGTATATTTGTTTTACTGAACATGGGTCTTAGCTACCTGGATTTTTCAAGATGAGGAGAAATCTATTCGGTTTTGCACTTAACACAAAACGTTAACTCTGTTGTGAAATTAATGTTAATTTAAATTTCAATCCAGGCTCAGAAATTTCAACAGAAATCAGTTACTTTGACATTTTATGCAAAAAGGGCTCCAAAAAAGGCTTCCTTTTTATGGCACAAAATGGAAAGCACAATGGAGTCTCACATGGGTTCAGTACCAAGGCACTGAGGATAGAGACCAATATTTTGCCCTCAGTTCCGTGAAGCGGGATCTCACTGAGGTCAATGGGAGTCTTATACAAGCATCTGAGGGTAGAATTTGACCTAGAGTGCCAGCTTCACTTCTGAATTTCCTCACTTTTTCAGGTTTAAGACAGATTCTTTAATGCCTTTGAACATAGATTTTTGTGTCTTATTGTTTAAAGACTGAACAGTGCTAGAATACACATTTATACTGTTTGTCATAGAGATGGTGATGAATTCAAGTCACATACAATTAAGCTGTAATTCTACACAATGACAGACTAAACAGGCTGTCTAGACAAAAAAGGCAGCTAAAAATACAATTCCTAGAGAATATTTCCTAGATGATTTTATAATCTTTCCATTGAAAAATAGAGTGTATAATCTTATTTCTTTTATTTAAATGATATCAGAGGATTTGCTTGGTTTTAATTCATGTAAACCTATCAAAAATAATGTCCCAAGTTAAGCCATTTAACTGCACTTGCTGAAAATCTGAAATGCACGGTCATGTTTCTGCTAAAATAAAGGCATAGAATTTTTTAGCTGAAATCTTAAATTAGACATTTACAAATTAAATTTAGGTGTAATGTATAGTTCCACCCTCAGGGTCAAATCCTGCTAGTCTTACTCATCTAAGTACTCTCAAAGCAACAAAAGGGAAACTTGTGTGACTAAGCAGCTGAATTTGGTTCATGATCAATGAATTTAAACCAAATTGCAAGATATATACTTTGGATTTGATCCCGCTTCCATGAAAATCAACGATGGCAAGACCAGGACCTAGACGTTCATATTTTTTTGAATTTATTCTGCTGTTTCACAGGCCAAGGGGAAAGGTCCACAAAATTTTGGTTTTCTAAATCTGGCAAAGTCTATGCACATTTGGTCACCAGTCTGTTTATTAGAGACAAATGCTGTTGTAACTAATACTGCACGAAGTTACAGAAAAAGCTCCAGTGTGTTATCCAAGATGACAGAGTGAATACTGCAAGACAAGAATCATCAGAATCTCTTTGTTACAATTTGTGATACTGATTCTAGGAATCTACAGTAGCAGCATTTCATAACCATCCCTCCATGCTCATGACCAGTAATTTTAATGTTATTTAGTCAATATTATGCTGCATTAGTTGTTACACTTACATCCCAAATATTTCACCAGTGAAAACAACTTACATTCCTTTGAGAAGACTGTATAGTATTAATTAACATCTAAGGTTGATTGCGCACATGCCTAAACTCAAGATTTGTTTAAAAAAAAAAAAAAAAGTTAGAAAACTTACCAATCATCAGATTCCCATGAAATGACAGAAGTTAATTCTGTATGATTCACAACAAACTGTAAAATTAATTTTTATTGGAACAAATCCTCATATGAAAAGTAGGCTTTCCGAGAAGTCAGAAGAGAAGATTTAGGTTTCATGCCTCCCATAAAAGTCCACAGTTCCCATGAAAGTGAAAGAAAAGTATTCCCTCAACCATTCAAAGCAGGGGAGTGGAAAATTCTATCTGAGCCACTCAGACACAACACTATACAAGCCATGTTCACAGAACAGGGATTATACCAATTCTGAAGGTCTTTATCATACTGCAAAATTAGCAGTTCAGGTGTAGTCATAGTGTAGTCAAAATAGGGGAAAAGAAAAAACTGACTTGTAGAGGGAAAAGAAATTGACTTGACTGAACAATGAATCCCAAAGTAAGCCAGATCACATGCATTCTCCTGCACGTCCATATATAGTCCTCCCTTTCTGTATAACAAAGGGGTGGCCAGGGGTCATTTCTGTAGCAGTGCCACTCCATCATACCCAAATGCCACAGAAGGCCCTCCAAAACAGTTTGAGGTGCTGTGTGAAGAAGGGGTGGACTTGAGATTAAAGGGGAGCAGGGCCCTCTCCCCCTCCCCAACCAACTATGGGGAATCAGCTGAAAATTGTATTAATCTTTAAATTACAATATTCCATTCTGTGGAACTGGTGCTGAGGCACATGTCTTCTACTGGATTCCCCTGAGTTTTATGTAGATCTCAGGGGATCTGTGGTTTCTGGCAGCTGAAAACCCTTTTCATTAACTGAGGGATGGGGTGTAACCTTGTTTAAAGTAAGTGCCCCAAGATAGTAATTTGCTGAACAGAGCCTGCTCTGATGCAAAGAAATACTTGAACTTCATGAGAAAGCAAAAACTTCTTACTCTTTCTTTCCCAAAATGTGCCATAAGTAAGGAAATGGATGGGGCAGAGAACTGTTACAGGGCTACAGAGTTTTTCATCTTTCAGTTATCAGTTCAATTCCAGCCCAAGTAAGTAGTGACCAAAAGTTACTACCTTTTAATAGCTCTTTGGTGACCTGTTCAGCAGGAGTTGATAGGCTAAATCCAGTTCCTTGTGAACACATTTCCATGACACAAACCTCCACCTTTTGTTACAGACTTACTCTCAGAGAGAACCATGAGTGAACGATTTTAGAGAATGAACCACCCCTCCTCCCTCTCTAGAAGTAGTCCATCCAATTCAGGATCAAGGCACATTGTTGGGATTGTGCTGTGCCTATTCTGATAAAAGACCTCCAGTCTCCAGAGCTGTTTATCTGTCACTTTACCTTAAGGAAAACAACCACTCATTCAAATAATGAGTATTGCCTAAACTTTAGTAGCACCCAAATATCAATATGGAATGAAGTTGAACATAGCGTTGACCATGCAACATAACTAAAGCACAGGTTTTAGTTGGCTTACCTTACAAAGTACTATCAAATATATTACATCAGATATTTGAATATTTTGACAAAAGAATATAATGTCTGAAGCTTTTTCTTTAAATAGAGAAAATCATCCTGTGTCAGAGACTAAAAACTAAGCTGAGTTATGCAGTAGTTTTTTCGCTTTGGAGATTTGGGGGGGTTTTTGGCTACTTTTTTTTTTTTTTTTAAAGCTATGCCAAACACTGGTCAAAACTAAAAAGAACACTTACCTCGAACTTCAGGAGAAAACCGAGCTGAATGGCGAGACACAAAAAGTTTCAGTTCTTGGTCTAAGTTGCATTCAATCAGATTTGTGTCCCATGATCGGATTCCTACAAGTCAAAACACAATATGTATTCATATTTAACATGTGTGGTCTGAAAGTTTTCAACTGAATATTTTAGATTCTCATTCATCAGAGTTAAATATTTCTCCATTCCAAAGCCTGCCTATGTCCCATCCTTTCTCTCTCTCATAGCCACACATTTGACAGCTATTTTGTTCATTTGCACTCACTGTATAGCCCAATCTTGTATGATACTGAACATTCCGAAACCATTGAAGACAGTGGTCAGTGAGAAATGAGGGGAAGTCAGTTCATTGGTGCTAAAAAGTGGTGGCTCCTGCAATCTGAGAATTGCTTGTTGATTCTGCAGCATCATGACATATTTATTGATATTATATGCCCCCAAACTGACTTGCACCATAATAATAATACATAGTTTTTACTGATCATTAGCTACTGAATTGCATAAAACTAAATTATTCAGGGGAATATTTTAGACACATTACAAGATCATTGTGTTTGCTCCCATGAGAGAAAAAATGACATCAGCTTACATTTATTATAGTCCCAATACTTTAAGTATTAAATTGGCACATCTCTTAATGAAGAGCTGTTATGCTAGCAATGAGCCATCTCACTTAAAGTGAAAATATAAATTGTTACTTTATTCCCTTTGTTCAAAAAGTGTCAAAATTCTGTCTCTCTGAAACATAAAATATACTACTTGATCTCCTCTCTTAAGTTTAATTTAACCTGGAAACAGTACTACTACTTTGCTGTCCAGTTTCTTTTCTCAATTATTTAAAGAGGGAGATTCTTGACACATGTAAGGCACTGAAACTTATGTTTCCATAATAAATATTTTTAAAAGATTATAGTTGGGAGGGGGGAATAAAGTTACCAGTTTAAATAGCACAGGAATGAGAAAACCAAATATGAAATGAATGAAATGGTCTGGAATGTTTTGTATTTTTCTACAACTCAAAAATTCTTTATTTTTTAAAAAGTGAAAAAGTGTGCAGGCAGTTATTCTCCAATAAGGTACAGGCACTCGCACCACTCTGAAAATAAATGTAAATGTTCATCCTCTTCTGCTGGGATGTGGTGATTAGACAAGCACAAACTAGCCAAGCTGGATGGCAAGTGGATGGGCAGAGGGAAAGCAGCAGAGCCTATAATGGTATCTGCCTCTTCCCATTCCCATAAGCTGACTTGTCTCTCTGGCTTTTCCTTCTTTTCTGTACATGTCCTGTCATGCAACTGTGGAGTTGGGGCTCTGCAGTATTTGGGGAGGGAGGATCCAGTTGGAGGAGGTAGAATAAGGGTGAGGGCAGCCACTCAATATGGTACCATCCCTTGGCATTTCCTCTGGAAATTCCAACATGACTTAGGAATTAATGCTCAAACTAGCAGCACTATTTCCCACTTTCTTCTCCCTCAAGGGGAAAGAAAAAAAAAAAAAAAAACTAGTCCTAGCTTGACTCCTTGGGGAGGCACACTGGATGGCAGGGATGAAAAGAAAGAGAAGTCACAGAGACAGTTCAGCACTCTGCATGGTTGGCCTGAGATCAATAGGTTTGATGACTGGATTCCCCATACAAGTTTGAGGATCTGCATTTCAAGAGCCTTGCCCCCTGCCCACTCCAGAGGCCTTTGCTATAGAGAGAAAATCCATCTAATGCTTTTGGCAGCTTCAAATCTGTTGAAATATAGGTTTATTTCTCCCATTTCCATGTGATTTTGCAGGGGAGGAGATGATTTAACTCTTAGCTTGCTATTTTGATCCAAAAGTTACTTTGTGCCACCAGTGACATAATAGGAATGTTCATTCTGCAGCAGGTCCACAAGGCACATAGAGAGTAGCTACTTTTGATGATTTTTCATAAGTGTCTTTATGATAACTTTTCAGCCAGACTATCAATGTGCCTGATATTGGGGTATGTCACTTTATTAATTAACTGAAATTTTTAAACAATTTTTAAAAGATAAGTTTTAGAAATATACAATTTTCCATACATTTCATAATAGTTTATTAAAATAATTCCCTAACTAAATTACTTAGTTGAACTATAGAGGGACTCTCTCGCTACTTGAATTGTAACATCTTTGTATGTAGGCACCAGAGGTCACCCTCTTCTAGGAGTCTTCCTATCTTCATTTGCTAGAAACTTCTTGGTCATGCAGTGCATTTTTTGGTGAGTGAATTTGGGAATTAAATACACCACAGTAACAGTGTTCATATTTAATTATTTCCATGTGTTAAATACTTCAAATCAAGAATAATCTTAAAGATATTATACCCAGCATCAAACATCATCCAGATAAGTAGCACACCAGAGAAATGCTTTTTGTAAATGTACACTGACCATAGATCATGAAGCTAAACAATGGTGATTAAACAAGTTCTAAACTCAGGCAAGCTCCAGACAACAGCTCATTGACCTATAATAGCAAACCCTGAATGATGAGCAATGGTGTTGTTTAGGGATAGACTACAGGCATTTGGTAGACCTATTAAAGCAACACAGATGTTGATTCAGTGATGTTGTAGGTACATAGTGTCTGTCCTCCCATCATTCGGTACATGGACATCCTTTTGATGCAAATGTATAGAGTGCAGATTTATGCCTCGATTGAGATTCTACAATACAATACTGGAACAGAGCCAGATCGCTCAGCCTGTCAATGTGCAAAACAGAAGATTCAAGAAAATAAGCTTAAAATGATATGTAATTATTTTCTTTATCTTACAGAGCATTTTCTGTACTTGAAGGTCCATGATTCAGCATTTCTGATATAAACACCATATTTCAAATAGTAAAAGTGATAATATCAGGTTAAAGTGAGATGGAGATAAATCTCAAACTATAAACCATGGACAATTTAAAGATAAATATATGTATTGTTATGCATGCAGTCAGTGAAAGTACAATGGAACTAGGATCATTACTTCTTTCCGGGATATTAGGAATACAGATGCCGCTAGCCCCTGGACTAATTATACAGCAGAATGGGCACACCCACAAGCCTTAGTCTGTGGATAGATCTTGAAGCCATTTTTTGACACATCAGAAGGCAACCCTAGACAACTAGAAGACTGCCATTTCAAAACAAGTAGTTATACAGAAAGAGATATTTCAGAATTTAAAAATACAGTTGGCAAACTCAAAACAAGAAACCCTCTCTTCATAAAATTTAAGGCAACTAAATCTGCAATCATCCAGGCTGCGTAAGACCAAACCACTGATGTAAATTATCAGATAATATCTTCTCTGATTCTGTTTCTCTTCAGTACTGTACAAGAATCCACAATCTTCAATGATGATGCTCAAAAGACATGCCAGATAAGACAGCAAAGAAGAAGAGTTAACAGGGACGCTGAACTCTTGAAGGCCTTGTTGAGAATGGATGGTTTTGGAATGGACTATTTTTTCCAGATAGTAATGAGCTTTCCTCAGAAAAGAAGAGGTTCATCAAGCCCATATTTACTCCATAAATATATAGCTACAGACTCCCCCAGTGTGTTAATCCAGAACAAAGCAGCTGAATATCAGATCAGTGATATCTCCAGTAGTTGAATTCCTAATCAGATCATCTGCCACCTGCAGGAGAGAGGGGACTTCTAATCCAACAGTTTGAGTAGACAGCCCACAGGGTTGCTTATAAATATCTAAAATTTTAAAAGCTGCTATGCTTGGTGAGTTTAGGTGGCAGCAATGGAAACTGTACAGCAGGAATTACACAGCAGAAGCTTCAAGAGCCTGAAGAGGATTTCTTGAGGAAGGATGACATCAGACGTCTTGAGGGCAGAAGACACATCCGTTTGCTCTATTAATTATTAATAATTTTATTTAAAAATGCAGCCAATGCAGCTTTAACTCGATCAAAACTTGGGTAAAATTAGGAAAATACGATGACCAAGTCACTCTAAATTACAGAGCAGAGCAACAGCATTAGCAGTTTTCACTAGAAGACAATGGCAGCTATAACTATAAAAAAGGTCATTTTAAAAGGTGGTTAGCTGTGATTAGCTAATCCTTAATCAGAAAGGAGTAAAAACTAAATTTGGAAAAAAATAATGAAGTAAAACAGATGGTGGGTTTTGAAGCAACAATAGGAAGAGACAATTGAAGTCCTATTGGGACTGCTGAACCACACCTATAAACCAGGAACGGTAACCAATTCACTGTTTAAAGATCTCTCTCTGACAATGGACATTTTCTGAAATCTCTACCCTCATCAGCCCCAAAAATAAAACAAATCACATTTGTTACAAAAACATTGGTAATGTAGCTTAATAAACTATGCATCTAGTAATGATTTTATTTGTACTGCATATCAATATTGTGCAATCACAGCATTTTCCAATTCACTGAAATCTATTATTTAGAAACAATCTCAAGGACTGATTAAGAAAATCGTGATTTTCACTTATATTTTGATGGAGCTGTGACTTTTAAAAAAATATATATAGCAAAAATACTCTGAGTCATAGCAGCAGCCTGTAGCTGGATAATGTAAGGATTATGAGAGTGAATGTTCAGATATTTAAATTTTAATCACTTAAATCTTTGTTGTTTTTCTTCTATAAAATCTATTTCTGTAAAATTCTCTAAAGCAAAAAAAATTCTTATTGCTAAAAGTTAGAAACAATAGAAGCAGCTGAGATCCTGCTCAGGGGTTCCTTGCTATTCAGAACTACGACTCCCCAAATCCCTTGGATTTTATTTTGCAGTGAGGAAATGCAGTTTGTTTTTTTTAAAAATAACTGTTTAAAATGTATTTTTTCTTGGCTATGTGAACGCCCTTTGTCCGCTATGGGCTGCCATAGGGACCGCAGTGCGGACTGCACCACGCCCACGAGCCGGTATCTCTGGGCAGACAGACTCCAGCAGCACCAAGAGGGGAATAGAGAAAGCGAGGGAGGCATTACTGCTGCTGCAGAAGACCGGAACGACCTCTGCAGAAAAAACCACTAGCACAGCGCAGTAACAATGGCGGGGGGGGGGGGGACACAGAGAAGCAAGAATAGTTGGGGAGGGCCCAGATCAGTTGCAGTGGAGGGAGAGGTCTGTTGTCTCACCCGTTCACCTTCTCCTTCCTTATGTCTCAGGCTACGTGGGTGCAGCAAAAGCCAACTGCAGATCTTTGTGTGAGGGAAGCCAATGCGATATAGAAGGAGTCTCCTCCTTCATCGCTGCTGCTGTTGCTGCTTTATGGATTTAATAGCCATGTATGTCTTATGATACTGCACCTAAACTACTAGATTAACATTGGCTTGAACACAAAGATCAGATTCCTGCAGTCTTTGTCCCCCGTCCTTTATGTCTGCACATTCTCGATAGACACCTAGGAGTGACACCTAGGAGGCTGTAGGTCCGAGGGGGATAAAGGAAAAGGGCAGAAAATAAGAAGCCCCCTCTCCAGCAGGCAGAGATTTCTGTTTGGCTTTCCCCAGTTTTCCTTCTGAAATGGTAAAAAGGGCAATGATGACACGCAAGGTGGGGCGCTCCTTGAGCTAAGAGGAAAATTCTCCCTCCCATGCGCCAAACTGAACCACCAAAACCGCTTCAGGAACCACAGCTGCATCCCTCCGCCGGTTCCAACCCAGGCTACCCTCCCGACCCCTGCAAGGCGCGTGTCAGCCAGCCGAGGAGGCTGAAGCCTGTCTGGGTTGGGCTGGGCTAGCCCCGTTGCCAACTGTTGGCGCTGCGCTGCAGCTTGGAGCAGAGGATTTTCCCCCTCCGAGCAAAGGGAGTGGTTGCATCAGATTCTTTTTTCCTTGTGGGTTAGTGAAGGCAACATCTTGACTCCTGGCGCCGGACGCTCTGCGAGCTGCAGCCCCGCTCGTGGCAGGCGGTGAGGAGCCAAGGGCGGGTGCCGAGCCGGGGGCATTTATGGCCGATAAAAGGGGGAGAGGAGACAACAGCAAGGACTTCTGTGCAACCTGTGGTTGTCCCCGTGCCTCCCACCCCCACCCGCAGCAGCAGGGCTGTTCTCGGGGGCGGGCCGGGCAGCTTACCTCGCTCGATGTTGCCGATGGCTCGCTTCAGGTGCTCCTCGGTCACGAGCTCGCCGATGACCACCAGCAGGTAGAATTTGCTGTCGAGGAAGCGGTGCGAGAGGCTGGGCGAGGGGGACGCGGGGTTGGGGATGCTACAAGACGGGTCCGGCTCCGCTTCCACCACCACGGTCGCCATCCTGCCAGCCCCTCTCCTCCTCTTGCTGCTGCTCGGGGTGGGGGGCAGGGAGGGAAAGGATTATCTCCAGCGGTGCCTCCCTCCTCGGCGCGGAGCTGCCGAGTGGTGCCGGGCTGCGGGCAGCAGGCGAGTGAGGGCGGGCGGGGAGGCGGCGGCGCTTTTATACCGAGACGGTGCAGGGCTGGGACCCGGGGAGGAGGGGGGGACCCGGCACATCCCGGCGCGTTGCTGCTGCCGCCTTTCCAGCATCCACAGCTGATGTCATCTGCAGCAAATCATCCCCGGCGCTGCCTCCGGAAGCAGAAGGGACGAGGTGTGCAAACAATGCCCAAGGCTGAGCAAGGTGTGGGGGGCCTGGGGCCCAGCAAACCGCCCTGCCTTTGGTGTGCAACCCCCACCCCCTGCCTCAGCACATAGGCCCCCAGAGAGAGGCCAGCGGAGGAGCACAGTTCAGGCCAAACCTGACCCTCCTCCCCCCCATCCTCAGCTGACATGTAGCACAGGGCTTTTCCTCTCCAAAACTGCATGGGAACAGTACCTTCACGGGGCACCCTCTTTTGACCCTACAGTCACCACTCCATAGGGACCCTAGCCACAAAATACGCACCCCCCTCCATGCATGAACTTTCAGTTTCGCCTATTTTAAATAGAGCCAGTCATGAGGTGCAGAGCCACAGGTCACCTTCTGGAACGAGGATGCTTGCCCTGAGGATTTTGGTTGAGGTCCCATCTCCATTCACACAGATAATATCCCATATAATAAAAAGTACTGCCATAATCTACAGTAGTAATTGTCCAGACTCCTGCATTGCACCATAATACTGCTGCAGAACTTAGGGAAGTTACTATAGAATACTGTAGTGTGTTTTTACAAGGGAGAATTCAGCTGTTCCCTTTAGTCTTTTTATTTTAAAACCAATTACTGTAATCAAACACTCTGAAACTAAGGCCTTTGTTAACACAGTCAGTGCTCTGTAGATATAGGATTCACTCCTGAGATGTGGTCCTTCCATGATGCCTTGGATAGACTACAAAAAACTCAGTCCCTGCATAAACAATTTGAGCCAGAGCTCCACCAGTGACTTGTGAAAGAACACACCCAGAATTACAATAAGTTTGGAAGGGATGTAAATTCTTATGCTCCAGTGTATAAAGATAACCTCTACCCGGCTGAGAAGAAGCTTATCCTGTGGGCAGGTTATCCCATTACTACTTCATGCAGGGTTTAATGCATTTTCCTCTGAAACAGTTGGCACTGGCTACTGTCAAACACAGGAATCTCGGCTGAATGGACCATGAAGTGCAGCAACTCCTGTGTTCCCAAAATGTATGTTTTTATTTTTACAGCACGCTGGAGTCATTATAACAAACAAGTATTTCAGGTGTTAATAATAATAATAGTAATAATAATTTATTGGTATTAGAGTAGGGCCTAGAGGCCCCAACCAAGATCAGGATTCCATTATGCTAGGCGCTGTATAAACAGAGACAGTCTTTGCCCAGGTGAGTTTACAGTCCAAGTAAGCAAGACAGAGGAAGGGTGGGAGAGAAAACAGAGGCAGAGAAGTGAAGTGACTTGCCCAAGGTTACAGAGCAGATCAATGACAAAACCAAGAATAAATTCTGTGTCTCCTGCTTATTCATTATGGACCATATTGCCTGTCTTGTTATAACTATTTCATATAGCCATGTGTTTCTAACATGAATAAACGTCCAAATAAACACATTGAGCATGCCAAATTCAGGCTAATGTGATGAAACTGACCTCTAACAGTGCATATACACTATAACATTTCTGAGCCATTTTCCTGCATCTGTATAGTTTCCCTGGTGCTTCTAGCCATGTAAATTGTGTTGTAGACTGGGCACAGGCATTTTGACAGCCATGTCATGTAAACCCAGAAGACTCAGTGGAAAAAATAACTGTACAGAACAATTGATAGCAATTTTCCTAAAATAGACAAAGTCTTAATGGACACAAATATGCTGCAAAAGTGTCACTAATATGAACCATATTCTACCAGTTGTGACTACAGTTCTTTCCTGCTGAGAGTAGAGTTTTTCATGGCATGGTTGCACTGGTCTGTGTTGATACATATGGGCACACAAATACATATGGTTGATGCTAGCTTCCCCATAGCCAAGCCCTGTTATACTCATGCCCACATATACACTATTTCAGTTACAGACATGCTGAGAGGTCTCTATAATTTTGGGGAGGAGCCTGCACAGAGGCAGGCAACCTCCAACATTCTCTCCCACTGCTACATACAGGTTTTCTGGTATGCATACTACATGTGTATTACCGGCAAGAATTTGGCCCAGAAGCTGAGGAGAAGGTGCATCTAAAAGATATTTTACTTAATGTTTACAAAATAGAGTGATAGTGATTCCCAAATACAAGGGTTAAAGATTTTTCACACATCACAATCACAACAGGTTAAGTGCATTAATGCTATGAAATGCATTCCATTGCACAAGGTGCATTACATGGGTGACTATGTTTCTGTTGTGGTGGTGGTGTTGTTTTTTTTAAACAGAAGGCACTAACAACTGTGGGCAAATTACCTGTTGAGATTTTAGGCAATAAGGTTTACTTAAAGAAAACAAAAACAAAGAAACAAAACAAAGTATCAGAGGGGTAGCCTTGTTAGACTGTATCCACAAAAACAACAAGGAGTCTGGTGGCACCTTAAAGACTAACAGATTTATTTGGGCATAGGCTTTTATGGGTAAAAAAAACCTCACTTCTTCATGCATCTGAAGAAGTGAGGTTTTTTACCCACAAAAGCTTATGCCCAAGTAAAACAAATAAACAAAACCCTAAATATATGTATATGATACAAGTATTCCTAAGGTAGCCTGCTGAGGCATATGCTTCAATAGTCTTGTGTTTTATATTATGTTGCCACAGACTATATAAACTATTACAGAAAATGAACTGTGACAATTTATAACATTGTGGTAGGAGCTGGTAGGTATATTAAAACCCCAAAGAGCCAGATGCTACCATTTGGAAGAAAAATACATTTTTGTCTATCTCTGAGGGCTGAGTCTGGCTCATAGATGTTTTGCGTTCCTTAGATATTCACAAGCACATACAATTGGCAGATCTAAGGTAAAATTGGGGGCAATAGCATGCTTGTTACAAATGCAGGTCTAGCTTCATGGATATGGCTCTTGGAGAAGGTTGCAGATTCACAGTTTACATGGTTGATGTTCATACAATAACTTGCCCTGAAGCTTGTTTGTTGGCATTTTGAATTACAAAACAAATAAAACTTTGTCCTTGTACCCTACACTTTTCTTACCTGAAAAGAAGTTGTCTTCTTTACTAGTAACAATAAAATCTGAAAGCATATTTACATTCTGCAGGGTGGAAGCATATCACCAGATCTTCAGTCAGGTGAAATGAGAAGATGTTCTGTGTAAAGCTGACTCCATGTCACATGGCCCTCAGTGTTTCAAAAACATTTCAGCTTCCTAGCTGCAGCAAAATTACATAAATATACTATTTTGGATAAAGAAATAGCTAAATGAATTTAGACTGTACACATACAGATTTAGAAAGACGGTAACTGGTATCAACTGCTGAAAAAATGTTTAAAGTTCATGTTACTGATCCATTTTTTACTTGGTACCCAATTGCTTGGTACCCAAATTAACAAACTCAAATGATACACACAAGGCTGTATTTTCATCTTGGGGATCTGGTGATATCATTAATCCTCTTTATAATTAATTTACAATCTTAAGGTGAATGTCACAGGAGACTCACAACTTGTCTGGCGCCTCCTTCTGGTCACTCTTGAGATTAACTCTTGAGGTCGACACCCCTTCCCGTGGTTGCACGCCATCACACTGTCTGTCTCTCAGGTTTGCAGCTCCTCTCTCATCCCAGTAACCACAGCACCCTCTTCATGACTCAGCCCTCCAGCTCGGTCACTCAGTGTTCCCACCGTTCTGGGTACAGTCCTTCTATTCTCCATCACTCTCACAGAGACCTGGACAGTCTTCCTATTCACTGCTCCGCCGGTCTATGCTACATCCTCTTTGGCTGGTAGGGGAACCCAGGCCCATTCACTACTCTGGGTTCCAGCCCAGGGACTCTACACCCAGCAGTTCTGGACTTTCCTCTCCCAGCCCTCACTGCTTCTATCCTGGACTGCTTCCTACAACTGCTGCAGCCTACATGACTCCGCAGCCTCCAAACACTCCTCCCTCTTCCCAGGGAGTGACTACCCTTTCCCAGCAGCAGCCCTTGTTTGTTGCCAGCATCCTGGCTTTATAGGCCCCACTTGTTCCTGCACAGCTAAACCTGCTTGCAATCCCGGCTTCCTGGCTCTTCCTCCAGGTTCAGCCTGTGGAGTTAATAGGCCTACTTGGCCACCTTAACCCCTTCCAGTCCTCTTGCAGAGCATAAGACCTATTATCCACCACTGAAGTCCTATTTTAAGACCTTAAGTGGAGTTTACATGGTGTATAGGCCTCCTAATTGCCTTCTGCCCAGGGCTGAATGTCACCCCAGTTATAGAGGAAATACAATGCCCTCTGCACCACTGAAGTCTCATTTTATGAGCTTCAATGCAACTGCAATGGTTCATAGGGCCTTGTGTGGTCCCTCTTTACTGAGGGGATGGTATGCGCACAGTACAATACAGTATGACACAATATGATACAGAAATGTGTTGTGTAGCATTTACAACTTGAGTACTTGATGAAAAAGATGGATTTTCAGAAGTTTTCAGGAAGAGAGAAAATGAGGATTCGCTTACCATAATTATAGAGCCTTGCCAAGTAGATCCTGTAGGTGTGTGGTGAAGTCAGTAACATGCCGCCAACATTTTAACAAGGAGCACCGTCAACACCTTCTGCCTTAGTTGGAGATCATGTGACATTTCCTGGGTAAAATACACTTCTCCCACTTCCAAAAATTTATCAATCCAGTTCCATCCATATGCCTTCCTCCCCTCCTCCCAGAAAAAAATCAGTTCTTCCATCCCCACACAATTCCTAACTCAGACTTCATGGAGTCTTCTCCATGTCGTTCCGCTGCTTGGCAACTTCCTCACAACAGCAGCAATGGTGGCAGGTGTTAGTCCTGCAGTCTCTATAAGCAGCATTAGAAATAGACATGTCATACTGTGGCTACTGGCTGTAGGGTGATTGGTCAGGAGACATGAAGGTCTTATGAGACCTGGGGTCCATGATCTGGTTCCCTTTGGGTGGTGGTTTTTTTTTTTGGTTTTTTTTCCTCCTTTTGAAATAGTCAGGGAAAACCTGCCTGTAGGCAGTATCCCATAGCTGGCACTGATGGGGAAGTTTTGTGGCAAGCTGATTCAATTCAAGAAAAGGTTGACCATCTCTATGCTTAATTAAACAATAAATAAAATTAGTAGATATTTTTCATCCACATTTATATTTTAATTAATTAATTAATTTCAGCTTTGATTATTATTATTTTTATTTTTTTGAAAACACATTTTAAAATATTTTCCATTTTTTTCCATTTTGAAATGGGAAAATATGACCTTCTCTCAGTTTTTATTCCCCCCCTTCCCACTAGAAAAATGGAGGAAATGTAAAGAACATTGAAGTGAGAGAATGTAACACTTTTGCTTTTTTAAAGTAACACTTTCTCTCACCTTTTAACTCTCTGTCTCAAAGTGAGAGAAAGTAACACAAAGTAACAGTGGATTTTTTCCAATGAGGGGGAGAGAGAAGAAGTGAGAGAGAAAAAGTGTTTTTCCCCTGACTTTTTCTAACATCAGTTCTTCCCCATTTGCACTCCCCAGTGGAAAAAATGGGGGAGCATAAGGAAAGAAGCGAGACAAAAATGGAGGAAAACACACCATGTTTTTCACTAACTGAAGGTAAGAGAAAGAGGGATTTTTCCTACAAAAAAAGAAAAAAAGTTTCAATTCAAAACATTGACAAATTTCATTCTGAACATTTTAATCAAAAACAAAAAATTCAAAACATTTTTTGATTGAAAAATTAAAACAATTGGGTTTTTTTCAAATTTCGTGACAAAGTAGACCAGTTTTGACCAGCTCTAGAAATTAGATGCTCTTTACCAAGCAAGATGACACTAAAAATATGGTGACAGTTGATAAGAACATAGGCAGTTATGATATCCATGGTATCTCAAAACTTTGAGGCAAAATATTCAAAATTTAGATTTAAACAATGAATAATGAGAGCCTGAATCAACACAATGTTCCACCAGTTTTGAGTTCCAGGGATACTGGAGAGAGGAAATTTATGTAACTGTTGATATGGGATATGAATTGGATTTACATGGGTTTTCTGCTTTCTTTTAATTGCTCACAATAAACTACAAGATGAAGCATTATCTTGCAGTGTTAGGAAAGAATATGTAATTTATATCCTGGTCTATGCCAGTCTGGGGGGGATTTATAATCCAGAGAGAGCTGATTTTGCTCCCATTCAAACCAATTATGAAGCTCCCACTGACTTCAGTGGAATCAGGATTGAGCCCCAGCTTTGTAAGTGACTACTCTGCTTGTTATGTGAATGTGTTATGTTAAAAAATGTATCTATCGTTATATAAGGGCTAATTCCTGTGTTCTCCTGGGCAGGCTCAAAGGGTCCCAAATGTAATGACAAAGCCACTGTTCTGCTGCATAGGGGAAGGACCAGATAAGAAGAAGCCACACAGGCATTGTCTGGCAGAATGCACAACTATGTTTGTGGTCTTGGGTAGGATAGTGTGGCCATTGCCGGTGTGTCTGTAAAATGGATCCATTGTCCTGCACAGGGGAGGACACACTCTGTCACGGACACTACTACTGGCCATGAACTGTAGTAGCAGTCAGACTACAACAGTGTTCAGTGCCCTGCTACTGGATTTGGGGGAGGGGGAATGAACTCCACTCCTGCCCCAAGATAGGTAGAGAGACAAGGCGGGTGATGTAATATCTTTAATTGGACTAACTTCTGTTGGTGGGAGAGACAAGCCTTCAAACTTATACAGAGCTCTTTTTGACCTGTCCAGTTACAGATATTACCTCATCCACCTTGTCTCTCTAATATTCTGTGACCAGCATGGCTACAACTACACTTCATGCTAGGTAGGTAGGGCCTTTTACTCAGACTGTGTGTGAAGGACCAGAATTCAACTTCAAAACCAAAAAGTTGCAACATATGACAATAAATATTCCAAGTGTCATGTCATCATTGCCCAAGGCATATTTTAATAATCTACAAAAATACCTTGTAGTATCCTATTGCCGTGTTTTATAATCCAGTTCTTTTATTGTTTAAACAAAAAAACATTTTTATAAGATGTTATATTTTTCCAGAGACAAAATGACTCCTTGCTTACAAGATAAATATGAAGAGTGTTGAACTTCATTTCTCTTACATGCCAGTGAAAAACATGGAATTTTTCTTCTCTTATCCACCCCCAAATTCAATGATTGTGGACACAGTAAACTTGAAGCCATCAGCATCACCTGAAATACACCCCCTATGACCGAGACTGGAAGCGCCTCAATCTTTTTGGGAGAAAAATATACTCAGCCACTCTACAGTTCCATATTCCAAACTATCAAGCCTTAATGGCAAAATATGATTACATCAACTACTCAAAACTCAATTCCTTTACTGAGCAGCTCCCAGATTCTCACAAAGATCAATTCAAAGCCATCATTAATGAAGGTCATCTAGTGACAAAGACATCACTCCAGTCTGCACTCAATGGAATTGATACAGCAGCACATTCCATCTCCACTGCCATCAGGACCTGTCTGGCTTTAAGATTAAGCTAGATAAGTTTATGGAGGGAATGGTTTAATGGGATAACATGATTTTAATCAAATGAACAGCATGCCATCGCTGGTAAATAGTATCAATGGCCAATGAGGGTCTGGCTAGAGAATCTTGCCTACATGCTCGGGGTTCTACTTATCGCCATATTTGGGGTCAGGAAGGAATTTTCCTCCAGGGTAGATTGGCAGAGTCCCTGGAGGTTTTTCGCCTTCCTCCGCAGCATGGGGCAGGGGTCGCTAGCTGGAGGATTCTCTGCTACTTGAAGTCTCTAAACCACAGGATTTGGGGACTTCAACAGCAGAGTCAAGGGAAAGGGGTTGGGGCGGCTTTGTGGCCTGCATCATGCGGGAGGTCAGACTAGATGATCATAATGGTCCCTTCTGACCTTAAATTCTATGAGTCTATGATGAGATGAGCCCCTTGTTGCACTTATGTGGTTTCCCAAAAGAGAGGCAAACAACTGTGGAGGACCTACCTTTTGAAGGAACAAAGCTGTTCACAGAAAAGACATTTTCTTTCCTCCACACTTTGAAAGACTCCACGGTCACTCTTCGATAGCTTGGAATTGATATACCTGGGCAGAAGAGAAAATATAGTCCTCAGCCTTTGTTTAGGCCCCACTTGTCACAATATTCATCCCAATGTTTGTATGAATCCCAAAGAAAGAAGTCCAGCTTCTTCAAACGGAACCTCAACCTATTTCCTCGCAGCCATCCACCTGATAATGACAGTTTTGACGAGTTGGTCAAGATACCATCGGATCACTCTCTTCAATACCATCCAATTCTGGAAAACCTCTCTCATCCCTATGGATGCCATCTCACCCCATTCCGCAGAACCTGGGAATGGATAACCTCTGACAAATGGGTACTGGAGATTATTCAAGATGGTTACTCCCTCCGTTTCACCTCCATACCTCCCCCAAAATGCCCTTCCCTGTCCATCTTCAGGGACCCTTCTCACAAGAGCCTATTACGACCAGAGATAGACCATCTCCTCCCTCAGCATAGGAGCCATATAATCGGCCCTACATCTAAGAGGCAAAGGCTTTTACTCTCACTACTGCTTGATACCCAAGAAAAAGGGAGGTTGGAGACCCATACTAAATCTCAAAGTGCTCAACAAATTTGTCAAGGCTAAGAAATTCAAGATGGTCACTTTGGTGATGATTATTTCAGCCTTAGAAAATACACTTAGCAGCAATATCGACCTTCCTCCAGCAGATAGAAGGATACACAAAATTTTCACACCTGACTAAAGTCATTTCTCAAAGGCATAGAGAACCTCTCCCCAACCAGGCTTCCTACCCCATAATAGGATCTCAATCTAGTATTAAAAGGGCTGATTAGACACCCTTTGAACCCATAGCTACTTGTTCTTTAACTCACCTTTCCATGAAGATGGAATTCCTGATCACCATTACCTCGGCAAGAAGGCTCGAGGAGCTAGTGGCCCTGATGGCACATCCCCCTTCTAAATATTCTTCCTTGACAAAGTCATGCTTAGTCCACATCTAAAGTTCACCCCCAAAGTGACTTCCGCATTTCACGTGAACCAACTTATTCATCTTCCAACCTTTTATCCCAAGCCTCACCAGGATAATAGGGAAGCCATCCACAATCTGCTTGATGTAAGGAGAGCCTTAACCTTTTATTTGGACATGACAAGAGTTTTTAGAAAATCTCTGAGACACTTCCTCTCCATCGCGGACAGGTCTAGAGGCACAGTGATTTCAGCTTAAAGATTCTCTAAATGGGTCGCGAACTGCATCACACTCTTATCAGATTTGCAATTTAGCACCCCTATCTACAATCTACACACATTCTACGAGATTGGTTTCCTTATCCATAACCTTCTCCAAGGGTATCCCTATATCTGAAATCTACAGAGCAGCTACATGGGCATCTGCACATACCATTACAGAACAAAATGCCACCCTGGGGGACTCTGCTGCAGATGCCAGATTCGGTGCCACAGTGCTATCATCTATAACAGACTCGACTCTGAAGCCCCAGCCTCCAGTGGGGGATACTGCTCAGGAGTCACCTATAGTGGAGCATGCATAGTGACACTATTTGAAGAAGAAATTATTCACCTAGTGCAGTAATGATGGTTCTTCGAGATGTGTCCCCCTATCAGTGCTCCATGACTCACCCTCCTCTCCTCGACTTTGGGGTTCTCATACACTATGCAGCAGAGAATGGACTGAAGAGGGTTTGCCTATGCAACACTGATTAGCCTTGTGGCAGAGCACGGGGGAGCGGGGGAGGGGAGAGGAAGAGGAAGCTGGAAGTGCATGCATGGGCTACCAAACTTCGCCAATCAGCAGCACAGGGATACAAACACACCTGCAGTGGAGCACCCGTAGGGACACACATCTTGAAGAACCAGTGTTTCTGCGGAAGGTGAGTAACTTCTTATTCATTTTTATGTTTATTATTATTATTGTCCTGATTCTGCAACCCTTGTTCAGAAAAATCAGTTCAGAGGTACATGTGAGCTACATATATCTCTACATTTATTTTCTTCTTCACCTCTGTTTCCTTCATGTATATTTTCCTCTTAAGCAATTCTCTCCTAATCTCACTCAGTTCAGTTTCTTTCCTTAGCATCCATATAATTCTCCTAATGTGGCTTATTTTTAGAAAGCAGGGGAAATGATGTCAGTAAGCAAATAACTGAAAGTTGTGTTCTCCCAACATAAAAGAGAAAAAAGGATGATCAGTTTCCTTTTGGACTCCTATTTACTCCCCTAAAGGATCTTCTAGTCTCTTCTCTACACAACTCTTGGGCATGCTGAACCACAACATTAATAATACCACCTAGCTTTTAGGTGGTATGTATGATTTCATCAGTAAATCTCAGAGTGCTTTACAAAGTCGACAAGTATAATTATCCCCTTTTTATGGATGGGGAAAACAGAGGTACAAGGGGGTGAAGTGACTTGTCCAAAGTCACCCAGCAGGTCAGTGTCTGAACCAGAAAGGACACCTGTGTGTGGGGGTGGGTGTCTAGAGTCTCAGTACAGTTCTCTATCCCCTAGACCACACTTCCTCCTTGCTAAGTGAAGTTTATCATATCTTAAATTTGAAATCCAAAATGAATAAATCCCTATTGTAAACAGACTTTTCCAGAAAAAATGTAAAAGGCGGGTGAAATAATATATTTGTTTTTTAAAGCAATACAGTATTCTATACATGTGGTATAATGCCTTCAGATATAATAACCTCGTTATGCAGTATGTCGAGTTTCCTGCAATTCTGAAAGCCGATAACAATAATTAAGCAACAAGACATGACAAGTATTGTTTTATTATGCAATGCCCAAACACCTAGGTGAGTTGTTAGGCACAAATCCAATTGCTTTTCACCACCTGGAAGGATTCTTTTTACACATAAAATGGATTGGAAAATGGAATGATCTGATTTGCCCATAGCTATGCAGTTATCACATTCTAACCACCTTGCTTAGAACTCATCAGCTCTGTGACCAGATTGGTATTGATTTAAGTAGTAATGATCAAGTTCTGGGGCATTTCTTTTGGATTAATGACTGACTGGGAGGAGTTGATGGCCCAGGGCAGAGCCAAAGACCATTAACCCTGTCTGGTCATCAATCCCTAGGTAATGTCCTGTACTGAATTTGTTATTGTTAATATAAAAGATGAAAAACAAACCAGAGGCATACAGGCTTTTGGAGAGTGGGCCTGGGCGATGAAGCGTCAAGTGGTACGTACTAGCCATTTCTAGGGAATTCATGTCTATTGCAGAAACCAGTTGTTTGAATCCAATCTCACCATTCCATTCAAGTAATAATCACAAAGAAGCAATCTCAAGTACTTTCTAATGGTGTCTATCAGAAATGTGTAAGATAGTTGCATTCATTTTTATTCAGTTGAGTTACATATTAAAGGTTCCATTTCCAAAAAGCTGGGTGTTCAAAATACACAGATACAGGTATAAAATGAATCCTTTCATTTGCTGTTGGTTAACAGTCAACTGCATACACATTTACATGGCTAAATGAATTTTTTCGAAACATAGTTCCTGACTGAGCCCAATCCTGATCCTATTGAAATCAATGAGAAAATCTCATTGGCTTTACTGTGGGGTAGAATTGAGCCCCAGTGGCTCTACAGGTTTAAGAATCCGTAGAAAACTTATTTATGTAATTTCTTGCATAAAACACATTTCTTTAGTCCAAGCCACAATAACTGCTCTTCTTGGCTTCCAGAAAGGTGCCAAGCAGCCTTAATGGGCTCAAGGATCTGGCCCTGTGTGTTATTGCTTATGCTGCACACACTTTGCGTTCTAGGACAATGATTATATGATTGATTTAAAAGAAGAACAAAGTATATTTTTATCTAAAATATTATATTAAAATAGCAATGATAAATATTCCCAAAGATAATAATAACAAATAGGTTTGAAGACTATGATGCAAAGTATATAAACAATAGGTAAATTAATATATAGTAGCTAGGATATAAAATGTTTAAATCTTATCAGGAGGCAAATCATTATCATCAGTTACTAATTTTTTTCATTAAAGCAAAAGGCTTAGATGTTCAAAAGTGACTAGTGATTTGGAGTGCTTCAATTTTTGGGTGCCCAACTTTAGAAAATATGGGTGTGACATTCCCCTCTGGTGTTATCTAGACCGGTGATCTGCTAGGCCACTCCAATCCTTGACTCTGGGAGCCAGCCTTACCCTGCTCTGCTCTGAGAACCCTCACTCCTGGGCTGTTCACGCACAGCCACTGGCATGTAAGCTGCTCCCAGCTACTTGCAAGCGAATGACACTAGCCAATATCTCCGGCCCCGGACACAACCGTAGGAACCTCCGTCAGGCAGTGTCCAGTTATTCCTGCTGGATGCTGCAAGCTTACATGAGTTTGTCAGTTTAACAAAGAAATTGATACTTACCAGGCTTGTTACCCCAAGGGGAGCCTCAGACACACTTCAAACCAAACGCACTGCTTCAGGTAGAATAAACAAATGTATTAAATACAAAGATAAGTCAGATTTTGTCAAATGAAATAAAAGCAAAATGCATTCTAAGCTGATCTTAACACTTTCAATGCCCTTACAAACTTAGATGCTTCTCACCACAGGCTGGATGGTTGCTCTTTAGCCAGGCTCTCCCCTCCGATCACCGCTTCAGTCGCTTGGTATGGTGTCTGTAGATGGAAAAGAGGAAGAGCATGGCAAACGTCTCTTCCTTTTATCATGTCCTTTCCTCTCTCTTGGCTTTGCCTTCCCACCCCTCCCCCTTCAGAGTCAGGGGAGCATTACTGAGTCTCTCCAAGCAAGGTTGAGCAATTCCCCTGGTGTGGCCTCATGCAGGTGAGTCATTGCATTGTAGCTCCCTTGCTGGACAATGGTTGTTGATGGGTTGTTTAACACCCTGCCTGGGCATTGGTTACTTTCCTTGCTGTTGCCTCTGGGGAGCCAATATCTGGCTGATTTCCCCAACCTGCAGCATATTTTAGTGACAACCATACTACACAATTCTCATAACTTCATATGCATTAATGATATACATATATGGATAGATAAATGACTTTCAGCAGATCATAACCTTTCCCCTGATACCTTACAAGGCATGCTTTATATGTAAGATCACAATTATATGAAAATGAGAAATATGGGGGTTACAGCATGCTCCCCCAAGGTTTAGAATGTCACAATGGGTACCTACCTTCTGAACAGACAATCAATGAATGGTAAATAGGAGGTCCTGAGGATTTGGGGGAGGTAGGATGGTGGCAGAAACTCACTGATTTCTTTATGAAAATGGCATGATTCTCCAGGTTTGATTGAAGTTTGAGAGTAAAATATTGGGCTCATTGAAATGAATGGGAATTTTGTCATTGACTTCAATGGAGTCAGGATTTCATCCCCAATATTTATCTGAACCTTTATAATCCAAATAGAACTACAGGGTTGAGAGCACAGAGGAAGCCAACCTGCTGGTTTCGGTTCCTGAATCATCCATTGATGTCCAGAATATCCAAGAAGGGGAGAAGACATTAAACATGCACATTCATTGGAAAAGTTATTTTGTCTCTTTTTCCTCTGCATCTACATAATGCAGGCAGATGGTGATCCCACACCTTTATCAGATATTAGGGATGCGGGTTACCCCTCACCATCCAATAGTTCTCAGAGCAGCACACACAGGGTTAAAGCTGTTTTTTTAATGGAAGTCATTCTCTAGCTGGTTTGTTCTCTATCACAAAAGCACTACTCTTACCAATGCTGGTATTCCACAATAAAAATACAAGGTAATAGGATGATGAAAATAGGGACTAAAGACTATATTAATTAAAAATAACAGATCAGTTTGATAAAGATTCTTTCTGTAAAAAATATAAATGATTGATGTATAAATGCTGATACTTCTGAGGTCAGATTCTCACCATGCTCTGAGACCTTTACGCTGCATAAAAGGTTCAGAATGGTATCAAGGGGCTCTAAAAGCCCCATTTGTGGTCCAGGTAAGATTTCTCTGTCACAGGCACTGTGGATGACTGCCTTTCAAGGACCCCATCACAAGCCCTGGCATAAAGGCAGAAGGGAGTAGGCGTGGCTGGCAGGGCCACAGCAAGCAGCACTGCAGAGAGATTCCTGGCTGTCCCAGGAGGCTGCGATAACTTAGGGTATGTCTACACTACAGACAGTACAGCTACAGTGCTGCACCTGTGCCTCTATAGCACCATATTACAGATATTTGCTCCAGCAATGCAGGTGGGGGGTTCTGTCACTGTAATTAATCTACCCTTTGAGAGGCAGTAGTTAGGTTTATGGAAGAATTCCTCCATTGACCTATCACTTACGATAGTGAATTACATCTCTTGGGAGTGTCAGTTTTCGACACTGCTAAGGAACACAGCTAGATCGACCTAAGTTTTAGCTGTAGACCAGGACTTAGGAGCATGTCTACACTACAAACTTTTGCTAACACAAGTTATGTTAGCATATAGCCACCCCAGTTATTATATTGCTTGTGCATGTGTGTACTTGACTCCTTGCATCAGCCCTATGCATACTCTCCAACAGTGCTTGTTTTGATGTACAATACGGTGCACCCTGGGAAGGTATCCCACTGTGCAATTCGCCACCTTCCAGCACACTATCTTTTGGGAAGTTTGGGGAAAGCATAGTGGGGCAGAAATTAGTTGTGTAGAGGTGACTGGGATTGCAGGGATAAAGTTCCATCATGCTACTTCCTCCATCCCAGAATACCATCTTTATCCCATAATTTTCATGCCTATTTTGAAAATCCCACAAACCCGCACAGGAATCGTCTCTGTCCGCCATCTCTGGCGGAAGCATGGAGCCTTCACAGCTCTGCACTAGTGTCATGTCCATTGCAAGCACAGGACACACAGAATCACAAGAGCCATGGGGAACATCATGATTTACTGGAGGCCAAATTGCTGAGAGATGTAGCAAGAACCGATACAAGGTTGTTAGCCTTCACTGAGTAGCTGCAAATGCTGCTTCTGGGCCCAAGAAATGAGCACTGACTGGTGGGATCCCATCGTAATGCAGGCTTGGGATGAGAGTGGTGGCTACAGAACTTTCAGATGCGCCAGGCTACATCCCTGGAGCTGTTTTCCGAGCTCTCCCCAACCCTCCAGCACAGGGACACCAGAATGAGAGCTGCACTGGCAGTGGAGAAGTGAGTGGTGATCTCATCATGGAAGCTTGCAACACTGGATTGCTACCAATTAATGGAAAATCCATTGTGGGAACCACTCTTGTGCAAGTGTCCAAAGCCTTTAGTCATCTGCTGTGCAGATCTTCGACTCTCAGCAATGTGCAGGACATAATGGATGGATTTTGAGCAATGGGGTTCCTGAACTGCAGTGGAGCAATAGACAGCATGCTTATACCTATTTCAGCTCCAGACCACCTTGCCACAGAGTACATCAACAGGAAGGGCTACTTTTCTATGGTTATGCAAGTGCTGATGAATAACTGGTGATGCTTCACCAGCATCAGCATTGGCTGGTCCAGGAAGGTGCATGACACTCACATCTTTAAGAACACAGGATTGTTCAGAAAGCTAGAAGCAGGGACCGTCTTTCCTGACTGGCAGATTACTATTCGCGATGTTGAAATGTCAATAGTGATCCCTGGGGGACCCAGCCTGCCCCTTAATCCTCTGGCTCACGAAGCCATACATCAGCCAGCTCAACAGCACCAAGGAAAGATTTAGCTACAGGCTCAGCAGATGCAGAATAATAGCTGAATGAGCTTTTGGTAGATTGAAGGGGCACTGGTGTAGTTTCCTCACAAGATTGGATCTCGGTGAGAAAAATATCCCTGCCTACTGTGTCCTGCATAATATTGTGAAGCAAAGGGGAAAAGTTGCTGCCGGGGTGGAGGTGGAGCAGCAAAGGATTCAATGCAGAGCTGTATGCCTCAGGGAGGCTTTGAAAGAGCACTTTAACAGTGAGCCACAGTAATGCATCGTGGTGTGCCGTGCTCTACCCAGCCCTGCAGTTTGGGGGCCTGTTAGGAATTGTTTGGTGCTTGTGTACATTTATGATTATAACACTGTGTTTGTCCCTGATCCTCTAAGCTATATCACAGTATACAATAACTACCACCACCAGGCATTCTGCAGCATATGTTGGGAACTAATAAAGATGAATTGTTTTCCAAACAACAGAGTTTTATTGAATAATAATAATTAATGGAGATATCCCATCTCCTAGAACTGGAAGGGACCTTGACAGGTCATTGAGTCCAGTCCAGCCCCCTGCCTTCACTAGCAGGACCAAGTACTGATTTTGCCCCAGATCCCCAAGTGGCCCCCTCAAGGATTGAACTCATAACCCTGGGTTTAGCAGGCCAATGCTCAAACCACTGAGCTATCCCTCCCCCCAACAAAAATACCTAAAAATGTGCAAGTTAAAAGCTAATACATTAAAGCCTTAACCAATTTATGGAAGAGAGCTTAAAGAAGGGGAAGGAACATTCATGTCTATTTTAGCTACACATGCATCAACCAGGGGTCTCACATGTCAGTGTATGTGAAACTGTGGTTGTTCTTAATGTCCCCCTGGCGTGGAGTGGTAGAGACAGGGATGCAGCCCCTGATGCCATATGGAGCTTTGAGGGAGAGTCTAGGGAGGTGATATCCTAGAGTTCTTCATGAACTGAGAAGGGTGAGCCCGAGACTGTTGAATCTGGAGGTCCACAAAAGTCTGCAGCATCTGTCTTTGCTGCCAGAGAAGCCCCATTATGTCCTGGTGCATCTCCCGCTCCTGCTTCTGGGCCTTTCTCCATAGTTTGCACTATTCATTCTCCAGGCCCTTTGTTTATTGTCTGATAAAGCACTTGTTTGCAGGATCTTGCTGACCATGTCATCCTGAGTCTGCTTCTTTCTCTCATTTGGCTCAAGCATTCTGCGGGGATGGAGCGGGAACCTGTCAAGGCCACAATGGCAGCAGCTACAGATAAAAACACAGAGATATCATTGTCCATTCAATCAAGCTGAAAAGCTAAAGTTAAGATTCAGAATTCTCTTCCCTTGCAGAATACCTCCATGAAAGTTTCATTGAGATCTCTCAGGAGGATTCAAGGGACAGCTCTGTGTACATAAAGGAACTGCTCTCTTGCCCTCCCCACACCCCGCACCTAATTCTACAGGGAATGAAAAGCAGATAACTCTACCTCTTTGTAGTATCATGGCAGTTCCTTTGCTTTCATGCAGCACAGCTGCTGGTCCCTGTCGTACCCCTGCTCCTGCATCCCTCATGCAATCTGCTCACAGATGTCCACATTTCTAGAGTTGGTCTGTAGCTGTGCCTACACAACTTCCTCTCCCCAAAGGCCCAGGAGATCCAATGTCATCGGTCTACTCCAGACCTGAGTGTGACATCAACATGGTCAGCTGGGCAGTTGCACACAAAAATGGAGAGTTGCAGGTGCGCCCACCAAGATGGACAATCAGGCAAGGGCATGTCAAAAATTTACAGGGTTTTAACAGGGGTGGCTTCTGGTCTCTATGGCCCAGCTTGAGAAGGGGACCTAGGAGGGCTTAGCTTCTTCAGACCCACCACCAGGGTTTCATATGTCAGTCGGTTCCCTTGAACAGCTTCCCAACAACTCCGGCCCACAGAGTGAGTCGCTTTTTATCTTCTTAGTTTCCTGGGCTTGGACTCTGGTGCCCAAAACCAATCTGATAAAACTCCATGGGTGACTGAGCCAGCCCCTTCCAAACCAGTTGTTCTTCCTTTGTATTGTAAGAATCCTGCAAGTGTTCGTTGAGGGATATCTTATCCCAAGTCATTGGTCTGCCTTCCTCTTTGTTTCTCCAGTATAGCCATACAGTGAACTGCCAATAACTAAGACACAATGCAATATCCATAAGTTACAGAGCAGCTCTACGTCCTTCACAGTATATATATCCCACACTCACCAGCCTGATTCTGATCTCACAAGTATAAAGCAGGAGAAACTGTGTTAAAGTCAATAGAGTTACACCAGGGTAAACTGATATAAGTGAGATCTGTGTCAAACTCTGTAAATAAGCCTGCGGAGATTTTAAAAAATAAATGCTTAGTCTCCTAAGTCTGTATTTAGACACCTAAAACATGGTCTGATTTCCAGACTCAGTTTTCCCACTGACTAAAAACAGACATAGGAACCTAACTGTAGGCATTTATTTTAGAAAAATATTGATCATAAAAATATTCAAAACATACATTTCAATTATAGAAGTTTAAAACTGAAAGGACCATATTAGCTACTGTATACCAGTGCCAATGGAAGTGCATCCCTACAATATATTCTCTAGTGCTTTGTGCCCTACTGAATTTTATGTATCTGTTATTCATGTCTAAATGCAGAGTTTTGAGTAGTGACAGATATATTCTATAGATACTGGTATAGCTTCAAATTAGCAACGTGAATCAATATAATTCCTAGATAAAATGTAACCTCTACATAACCATTAACACAGGGATTGATTCTTCAGTGATTCTGCAGAGAAAACTGCCATTGATTTTAATAGTAGTATCTTGTGCAGGTCATCTATAGGACTGGGCCTGTAGTCAACAATCTGACTATAATGCAAACCAAGTTTGGATTTTTTAATTTTAATTTATTTATTTAATTCCTATACTTTCTGGGTCAAACGGTCAAACAGTGACCTTTCAAATATGCACCTGCAGCTGTGCATGCATTTAATGAGCTTGCCAACTAGGTAAATGCACATGTGAACTGATACCACTGAATCCAACTACTGAATGTAAATGATTAGTAATTTGCTGATTTAGGCTCCTATTCTTCAAAGACTTACACATGTGCATACTCTGAGTAGTCCCACTGAAACTAATGGGGATAATCACAATGCACTGAAGATAAGCACTGAGCATATGGCTTCAAAGTTTTGGGAAATGTGCACAATTGTGGGAATAGGGTTGTGTTCACATTTTTGTGCACAGACTTCCACCTGCATTGTTTTGAAAATTTGGCTCAAACTTTCCTCAACATGTTATTAAAAACTTTATAAAATTTAAATTTAATAATTTTAAACTTTATAGACCACAGAGATAGCAAATACCATCCTGGCTACTGCCTGCCAATAATGCTTTCCTTGCAATCATAGAGCTTAATTTTTTTTGTTTAAAATCTAGTTTACACACATTAATTCTTAAAGTTTAAAAAAGAAAAGGTGCCAAAATCCAGCAACAGCACTACTGCAAAAAATACCTGTTTAAATGTGAAAAAGGCAGCTCCTTCTTTCACTACTGCTAAACATATGTCTGGTCTGCTTTTTACCTGATTTTTTTTTAATTTATAAGGTCAAATAAAATATATAAATAAGACACCCCTTATTCAGTCCTTTCTGATGTTTAGATAATATGGTGGTGAGTGAGGTCTAACATCTAGATAGATTTTTAAAACATGACAGTTAGAAGCACCCTGAATGCAAGTAAAATGCAGTTTCTATCTTAAGAAAAACTGCTTATCCTTTAGATTTCTAAACACATCCATTTACAGTACTTGGTAACCATAAATACTCCACCAACACTGTATTTATACATTTTATTGACCTGCTTTTGTTCCAACTCATTCAATACAGAGTTGCTGAAGAAAATGCACTGATTGCACTGTGTGTAGAGCAACCAGACTGGCTGAAACTAATGGGCTGACTAGTTACTTTAAATACATCATGGACCAAAGCCATCTCACCATATGTGATTAGTCTCTGTGAGACCAATGATTCTACTCACGGAGGTAAGACAGAAGAATTTGGCCCTAGATGGTTAAAAGAGCAGTTCTATAGCTGTTGCCGGTCACAGAAACATTGACAATATTGAGAAGCACAGCAGGTGATGAAAGCTTCTTACCTAATATAGATAACACAAATTTTATTTACAGTATGAGTCAGGCCCCTCAAAATCATGAAATTTGTACATGTATATTGGGTTCTTTTTGTTTGTTTTCTGGTCTATTAACCTTTAGGGTACATTTGGGTCATGTTCTCAAGCTTTTTTCTACAACTACAAGTGTTAGAAACTTACTTTTATTTTTAAATGAAAGATGAGATGCTCACATAGTCACAAGACTCCAGCAACTGGGGCTTTAAGAAAAAACCCAAATATGATGAGACTCATAATAAAATAGTCAAAAATTGGCAACTCTGTATCTACCTTACATACATTGTGGCTATGACTGTATGGTTAGATGTTATGCACAGAAAGAATATGCATGAATAGCCACTGGGCAACATTAATATTTAAGCTATTCAATTGCATATTCTTGCCAAAAAAATTCATTTTTTGTATAGTGTTGTTACAACCATGCTATCCTAACCAGCAAAATAAATTGCTTGAGATTATACATAATCTCCTTTCCATCCCTGTTGGTAGCAGGTCCTGCATATAGCTAGTAAAAAAAAAAAGTTTGCAAAACTGTCAGGTTTCTTAATTAGTTTTTTAATAGCAAGTTAGTGAGGGATTTTTAAATGAAACTTTTGATTTAAAAAAGTGATTTTTGGCAAACAATGAGTTCTAGTCCTGTGATGTTTGGGAGGAAATCCTGCCTCCAAGTCATGCTCCACAGCTGCTACTGCAGCTTGAGGGTTACTCTGTTGATTGCATCACTTGCATGTTGTTCGATCCATGTACTTGTGGATCCATTGGCCCCATTCCCACTCCTCTTCTGCTCACATGGCCTTCCTAGCATATTGGAATGCAGAGAGAATGTGTGGGGAACACCAGTGGCATGCAAGGGGCATGGAACTCTTGCATGAGACCCTCAGGGGCCATCAACTCCTTCCCACCTCCCTCCTGTGCAGCTGAACTGTGCCACTCTGCTGGGTGCGAGCCCCTTCACAGCAGGGGAGAAGAGGGTAGGTTTTGCTCCCTAAACACCAGTGACTAGACTTTTATTTTAATATTCTGTAAAGGATGCTATAAAATCTTGACTAATGAGCATATAATGGTTGACTGAACACAAGTTGCACATTTTGGTTTAAACACTCAGCTAATTACATGCATAAAACAACAGTATCTTAAAGGTTAAATGCATTTTTAATAACTCTTTTGCATGAGCAAAGTATCTCAAGAATTGGTTATGGATACATTATTTTTGTGCTTTATTGATGAAAACCTCACAAGTGGCAGAGGACCAAAGGCATTAGTGACTCAGAAATAATGTTGCCATGGTCAACCCACGGGGACAGTATCTGTAAAAATAATCATCTGAAGAAAAAAAAAAATCAGATTTCTGAGAATCAGTAAGTCACTGCAAAACAAAAGGAAATGCCCAACATGTAACTGTATTTTTGATAGGCTGGCTTGGTGAGGAAACTCACTGTGGCCAGGCTTTTGCTGAATGCTAATATAAGAGGTTCTCACATGATCTTGTAAGAGGGAATATAGATAGCTTTATAGGCAAATCTGAGGTAGAAGAAGCCCTTTGAGTTCTAACCTGTGAACATCTGATCTGAAAGTTTGCTTTTATTGTATTTTTGGATCAAGTACTTACTGCCCTAACCTTTATTAAAATACTTTTAGAATGTAAGCAAAAAAAGGATTATATCTGTGATCAATAATTGGGTAAAAATAGATACGTATTGTACAGAGAGAACTGCAAACATACATAATATGTTAACCTGTCATTCAAATCAAACTTGTGAAATAAACATTCAGGCAAAGCTGATTCTGATTTTATCATAACAGCTATCTGAAAATTTACTATGTAAATATTAAAATGAAGAGTGTGTCTGAATATATATTTACTTCTCATTTATAACTCCATCTCAAAGAAGCCCTTCATAATAATAATAATAAAAGTGCTGCTCATTGAAGTTTCCAGTAAAAAAAACAGTTGGGGGAGGTGAAGAAAAGGAAACAAAGATTTTTCCATTGTGCTACTCTCTCTTTTATAGCATGATGCACATAATAGCTAAAGTAAAATCTGAGCTCTGCAGGTGTTCGGAAGAGATAAATACTGTCTGTAACTCTAGACTCTGAAGAAGTTTCTAGTTAGATTACCCAGAAGCAAGCTGTCCTGTAAGGATCTATACATTAGCAACCGCGGCCAAAAACTCACTCTCTCTCTGGAAGTTTCAGGCTTTTAACTCTAGGATTCCATCCAACTGGAGGCTCAGCGGTGATGATAAAGCAAAGCTTACAATCAGCTAGGCTACATGAAAAGTAATCTCAGAAATGCAAGCGAGAAAGGTTTCTTGTCTCAGACAATAGCACTTCTTGAGATTTTCTGTGCTTCTCTATCACCATCCATACATTTTATCTGAACCAGCAACACTCAGAAATGCGATCTTTCTCCATCCCATTTCTCTTATGCATGACAAAGTAAAATTATTTGCTATTTTCTTATTATGTAGCTTATAAAAATATATATTGATATTTGCTCATTACAGTTGTATTTTTGGGAGCCAAAGTAGTTTATAGAACAGTATTTTCACCCAAGTTCTTGAATTTTCCATCTTATCTTCCTTTAGCTCTCAGTATTCAGTCTTAACACTTGTGCTAGAGCAATATTAGGCTGCTGAGGAAGGTTCTCACACAACAGATATTTGTGCCTGAGCATATTGCAGCACAATGATGCAGCACAACTTAATTTCCTCCTCTCCTAAGGACAGAAATCCTGCCTTGGAAAAAACCAACCCCCACCAGGCATGCCCAGAAGCCATACATTGCCCAGTAATTAATGTCAATTTTCCTTTTTAGTCTGATATCTGAAGCTAGGAGTCAAGTTGCAGCCTCTCTCTTGAGTGCAATACAGAGGAGCACTGCTTTTCAGTTCCGCTGTGCTTTAAAAACATTAGCAGTCAATAGCATTTAGGCAGCCTCTTCCCTGCCTCCAACATACAATCTCTCAACCCACATCGGTATCACTGCATACCACTCAAAGGTAAAATTCACCCCAGCAAGGAGGTCACACATTAGCTCCCATCCCCACAGAATGGGCTGTTGGGATACTTTGTGTGGCACTGCATGCGGGCTTATGTGGATCCTTGGTGATAATAAAATGTCGAATAAACTAGACTTTGGTATAAAATGTAACAAATCACATCATGACTTGCAGGTCTTCTCTTCTGAAAGCTAAGGAATGTCTTGAACACTAAGTCTAGGCTTTCCCAATGTGATTGTTTTTAGCGCCGTTAGGTTAATTGTTAATGTTCATAAAGCATTTTTAAGACAAAGG
>NC_048303.1:46524756-46576176 GCF_013100865.1 Trachemys scripta elegans
CGCAGGGTCTGGCGGCTGCCCGGCAAACCATGAAGCCGGTAGCGCTCGGGCAGCCCTTTCCGCGTGGCTGGGAGTGGGAGGGAGGAGGGGGCGGAGTTAGGGCGGGGCTGGGGAAATCGGTGGGGCCAGGGCCTGTGGAGGGTCCTCTTTTTTTATTTATTAGATATGGTAAACCTAGTGTTATTGAGATGGGCTGATACTGCTTCTGTAGCTTTGGTTTACTTCCGAACATATTTGAGTGTCTGGCTGCCAGTAGTGAGGCTAGGTAATCTTACTGCTAGTGCAGCACACGCTGACTCGCTGTAACTGTTAGACTAGAACTACCACATTCATGGTACTGCAGAAGAAAAACAGTCATTAAGAACTTTTAAAACCTAATTAAGCAGGCGGCCTTCTGAGGAGAACAATAAAGGGCAGAATGTTAAAAGTTACAAGATTAAAATTAATCTGAATTTTCTTCTTTGAAAATACTGGCGTTGCTCCAGCTATCAAGGGTAGAATTTGGCCCGGGGCTTTTCCAGCAAGCTCAAAAAGAAGCAGACAGCTCCCTGGCACTAACTAGCAGACAAGTGTATTACTCATCCATTTCAGCACCCTGCAAAATCAAAGCAAGGCTGACATCAAAATCACAAATCCTTCAGAGGGATGCTGGTCTGGTAGTTCAAATTCCAAATGCAGGTTGTGTCAAAACAGTATTTTCCAAAACGTACATGTTTGTTTGTTCCTAGTTTGTTCTACACATAGAATGTTTTTCATGGTTTATTTTAAAATTTTATTGAAAACAATTTATTGGCATATTTAAACTTCCCGGACAGTATTGGAAATAAATCCCAATACCATGCCATTATGTTACTCCATGAGAACTAGAAACTGAATGTTCTATTTTTCCATAGCAAATAGCTTTCAGTCTAAATGGCTCATTTTGGAATAAAACACTTAGGAAAGAAAGAAAGAAATATAAAGCCTCCATGAGGGAGCACAGTGTGTATGAGTCACTCTGTATCATCATCCATCTTGAACTAATTCTCATGGAGTGCCCTGAAAATGGGCATGGGCTCTACTGTTTAGATAAAGAGAGAGTACCTAGACAACAGCTTTGAAATTACATAGCTTTATATACACCACAAGAAGTGACTATTAAAAATACAACATTCAAAGGGTCCAGTCTTCTAAAATGCAGATTGCTCTCAACTTCCACTAAAGTCAATTCGCCCTTCCTCTTTCTGAAAAACGTACACCAACTAAACACAAGGATTGCATTTTAGGCCAAACTCTGACTTCAATTACACCGCGATGTCCTCTTTACTTCACTGGGTAACCAAGGCCAAAATTTTGCCCAATTATTCTTGTTCTCCAGTTCAGATATAATGGCAAGAGTTATATAGCTTCCCTTTTCTTTTGTTATGGTCACTTTTATACCCAGTGAAGTATTGACAACATCTTTAACTTGGATCTTTAGATCCTAGACTGATTTAGCTACCAACTCTTCTTTTCTGATCAATGCATATCATCCAGTTTGGCAAACTGAATCTTGGCTATGGGGAAAAAAACAGTTTTGAGTATTTGAAATACAGTTCTTGCAAAGTGAGGTAGGCACAGAAGTACAGATAAGATAGAATTTGGCCCTCGGTTCTGCCAGTGTGAATCAGGGTATTTCATTGGAATGAGAAGGATTACTCTGTTTTCACTGGGGAAAATGAAAACAGAACTGGGCCACTAGTGCACAACTGCTCTCATCTTTAGATCCATAAGGCCATAAACTAAAACCATCCTTATGAGATTAAAAATCAAACCATTTTTAATTAGTTTATTAACTTCATTTTTTCAATGTGATACACATTAAACACTCTTCTATATACTTGAAAGTCAAAGATAACTAGTCAAACTAACATCAGATCCAACAGAATCATTCAATAATTTACCTCCTTATACTGCCACTAGAGGTCAGACAATATAACATCAGCATGAATACCGAAAAAAGTATTCCCTTTTCACTTCTGCCCATATTACACTTTCAAATATACCAAACAAGACACATGCTGTGGGCATAATTTTCCTCTTGCTTACACCAGTTTTACACCAGAATAATTCCAATGAGTTCAATTCTTCCCTCTTATCCACTCTATCCAATGCTATAGAATTCAGTGGGGTTGCATGAGGCCCAAGATGTTTACACTCCTCAATCTGTGTACACCATATAATCATTTATCAGAAAAATAAATAATGTAACTAAAATTTCAGGTTTCGTGAAGATAAAAACTTTAATATGGATTAACTGTCAAGATGCAGAAGGTCATTTTTGACAGCTTCCCCCTAATTTGGGGTGGTGGTGACTTTTTTTGGGTGGGGGGAGGAGGAGGGTTGGCTAGATATCAGCAAGAGCCTTGAAATGACTATACAGACCATTTTGATCTTTTCCTGAGTCAATTTAATGATATCCCAGAGGACTGATGTCAGGATTTCTTATGATTGTAGCAGGTCATTCCATGTGATTTTGATTTTTTATACCCTCCAGGCATATGCATACAATCTAGGGTTATGTCCTGTGTAAAGGGAACACTTCCATACTCCTGCCTTATACTCTTTCCTCCTAATCCTCCGCCACATCATATTTTGTAAGAGAGGAACACATCCTTTGCACTGCTGTTTTAATTGCATTTTTGTATGTTATTTAGCACAGTCTAACACACATCTACACATTACAATGCGCACCACTTATCAGTTATACCAAACAAATAACCCCTCATCAATTCTGTGAGTTATTTTCTGGTCATTTTCAATTATCATTTTGAACCCTGATGGCATAAGAATAGGTTTTCTGATTTGCAGGTTTTTTTCCCCTCATATCATTTCCTTATGCACCACAGTCATGTTTTTCCTCAGAGAAAAACCACCTAGTAGCACAGACAGTTTAATAATATATTTTCTAGTTCAGTCCAAACAGTTCCTCTCCGGAGAACATACCCTCCTACACCATGATCTCTCTCTAAAACCCAGACATTTTCATGTCATCGTGGTTCACGTTCTGGTCTCATTTGGAAATGCCAGGAATGTAATAAAAAAAAAAAAAAAAAAAAAATCAGGAGCACACAAGGATCTACACATAAGTTTCTTGTGTTGGTTTTAGAGCTGGATAGTTTATTCTGGCATCCTGTAAAGGAGAATGGTATTTACTTCTCCTATTTAATGCATGGAGATAAGAAAGAGGTCAAAAACTTTTTGATGGCACCTGTTCAAGAAAAAAGGTACAAAACAGTAAAGCTTAGCTCCAAAACACATTTACTGTTTGCTCTAAGACTGCATTTATGCACATATGGTTTCTATCATGCCAGTAATTAATCCACAAGGATAGCAGTTAGTGTGATCATGATGCTGGGATAAGGTGGTAAAAACTTTCTATCAAAGATTATGCCCCCCCCCAAAAGTTGCCCATTAGGGGTACGAGAATACAATAGGAGTACCCAGAAAAGAAACGAAATGAAGGTAACAGATACCTTCACAATGATGTCCTCTTTTTTTAAGCCTGTTTAGGACTCAATATGTCTAGAGCACTACACCAGAACTGCTACACTGCTGCAGCACTTCAGTGTTGACACTATCTATGCCGATGGGAGGAGTTCTCCTGTTGGTGTAGGTAATCCACCTCCCTGAGACCAGACCCCATAATATCGCTTTAATGTGGATGAAGAAGCACCATGCTTGTTCAGGTTTTTGGGTGGCTTATTTGGCTATAGTGAGATGTAATATGTAACTATCCATAGAACAGTCCATTTCCTCCTCACCAAAACAAAAACCAAACAACTTCCTGTGTGGTGAGGATACGCCAGATTCCAATACTGGTCATGTACACTAGTCAATGGAGTAAAGTCAGTGGAGTTATTTTGGGTCCACACTAGTATAAATAAGATCAGTATTTGGCCCACTGTAAATGGCGATGCAATCAATACAGCTTGAGGTATTATACTAAGATGAAAATGAACCTGTGCCCTATACACCTTTTAAATAGTTAGTGCTCAATAGAACTGCGGTAAAGTCCACAGAGACCCAACAGCCCACATATCATCTCAAAAGCTACAGTACATTTTTTAAAATGTTGGGACAATTCACTTTGCCAGGACCTTATACGTAGTGCATTAATAATCCCGTTGTGGTTTCTAAAGATAATGACAAACAGGATATGTATCTGCACATATTTTTCTCCTTGTGCTCAGATAGCTAACATATTATTCTGCAGTTTTCAAAAAGAGTACCAGTGACCATGTTTCAGCTCTATTCTGCTGACAGCATACAGGTGGTGGTTGTTCTGCAGGACACAGGAAGGTCATATACAGTATACTGGTTGCAAAGCAAGATACATGGCGATCAGCCTCCACATTACTGGAGTGGTCCAGAGGAAAGGTCTGCCCTGCGGGCAAGGCTAAAAAAGAAGAGAAAAGAAAAGTCAAGTCTCCATGCTTGGGAGCTGTGGAGCCGATCAAGGGTTGAGACGCTCATTTGAGTGAACCCTCTTACTGGCCATGTACCATATCTATCTGTTCTTGGTCTTGTGCTTTCCCCATAGTTGGACTGTGCAGCATACAGGAGTTAGCAGAACCCCAGGGCTGGAGCCTCCTTTCACAGTGCCAGGTGAGGCACAGAGAGCTCAGTCAGCAAAAAATAAAAAAATAAAAATAATCATCTGAAGTGCTGGGTAACGGGGTCGTGTAGAGGAGAGGGGGGCAGAGAAGAGCAGTTTTCCTAGCCTTAATCTTAGTAAGATTGGTGGTTTCCTACCTCTGATTGCTAGAGAGAGAGAGAGAGAGAGAGATAGGAGACCCTCATAACCCTAATCACCACTGTGGATGCTGATCCCCATGTCAGAATGGGGAGCTCATTTACCACTCTCCTATTATGTGTAGTTTGGAGGATGGTAGGGCTTATGTGTGATTTGTAACCCAATAATTCCCCCTCTTCACCCAGATTCACCTCAGTAATGGAGCTCAGCCCTCTACGACCCTTTTCAAGTTGATTTCCTGGCCACGACATTTTTAGCCATGGAAGAATCAATCAGTCCCCTGGACAGTATTGCAATGTACAGGGAAGTACATAGCCTGCAGATGTCATTCCCATGAACCGATTGCTTGCTATGTAACTCTGGTCCTGGGAAGGAGGCAGGTTTGGAATGACTCAAAGCTGAAATCTCCATCATGCAGACACTTTCAAGAAGCAGCCCCTTGGGCTGTGTCTACACTCGCTGTTTTCCCCCTAAAATGTCTCACCATTGGACCATTACTGCTCCAATGATGGCAACACTAGTATAACAGGCAAGGCACAGAGCCTGCTGACATCTTTACCACCATATCATCAAGCCCTGTTCAGGCCAAGTCAAGACACCAGAATAACAGAGTGCTAGTAGCCACTGGCTCTTTGTCCACTCTAGAGTGGAGCTGCGCCAATGTTAGCAACAGTGGGAATTTTCAGAGAAGAAAGACTGGTTTGGACAAGACCTGTGTGGAAGAGGTAACAACCATGGCTGTGTAGATCAGTCCACTAGAGGCCCTGAAGCTGCAGATGAGAATTTCACTGTGCATTCTGAGATTTGACTTACATGGGCCCTGATCCAACTCCCAATAAAATCAATGGAAGGACTCCACTACAGAGTCTTCTCCAAACACAGCTCAGACACAGGAGACTATCTGTCCCAAAGAGTTTGAAACAGCCTGAATAAAAATTGCATCCCCTCACAATGAAGGACGTTTTATAACCTCACTTATTAGTTCTCCAGTCATCCATAAATTCTGCCAGGATAGACAAGACATGAATTTTTAATGTAAAAAAACATAAGAAAAAGCAACACAGGTAACAGGCCCATTTTTTCCCCTTTGCTGGTCACCATTAGAAAAATGAAGCACTTTTAATTGTAAATTACTTTTAGTTTTGAGGTTGATCATTTAGATCCCATTCAATTTGCAGATGGGATCTTAAAAAATAGGATCTCTTATTATTAATTATTTGTATTACGTTAACATCCACCAGCACTAATCAGTTCCCTTGTGCTAGGTGCTGCAGAAACATGCAGTAAAATGACAGTGACTGCTCCAGCAAATGAAAAATTTTGGACATGACAAAATACAGCAGGTGGATGAAATAAACAAATGGGCAAGAGGGAGGACAAAGGTAGCAATAATAGAAGTATGTGTTTGCATAGATCAGCTGTGTACATAGAGTAGCTCACCACCTGCCTCATCATTAAAGGCACATTAAAGATAGTATTGCACTTTTCAAGGGAGGAAGGATTTTCCTGATTTGCTTGGTCAAAATGGCCCTCTCCCCACTATGAAGATGGCTGAATTTCAGTGGGGCCAAACTATATCACATACTTTTCCCCAAGTGTTTTAGGATCCTATAGGATAAAAGGTGCTATATCAATATATTATTGTCAAATCCTAAGGATCTTATTTGGTTTTCCCGCCTCCACTGAGAGTTTGTCATACTATAAACTAAGTAAAAATCCACTTAAGAATTCTGTATTTGACTCATTACTTATTAACTTAATAAATTATTAATTATTTTATTATTATTATTATTAACAGAAGCACCTTCTCTATGGGGAAAATATCTTTCTCCAGGAACTGACTGAAAATTAGCAAGCCTTAATATATTTCATGCATGAGTTGCTTATGTAGCTGTATATCAAAAGGAAAAACAAATATATTGACTAGCTCCTCTTAAAATTGCATTTGAGAGTTATTGCTTAACAGAAGACTTTGGCTAATTTTTTTTAATTAACACCCAGTTATGGGTATGACTCCAGTTTCAAATCTTCTGACAGGGATTCAGAATGATCGGTCGGTCTGTGAGGATTGTATCTAAAGCTTGTTACACAAGGAGAGACCCAGAAAGGAATTGCTTTTCCTATTATAAATGCAATCCAGCCCCACCCCCACTCCCTCAATCAGATACTGCCTTCTGATCTTTTGTAAGGAGTCTTCTTATTCAAATAGATAGAAACATCTTTGCAGCTCTGAAATATGAATGGCTAGGAAGATTTCTCCTTCAGGTCAGATACATACTTGGGTCCCAGTCCTGCAGACACTTAACACATGTTTAACTTTAAGTACATGCACAAGTGTTTGTAGGATATGGGCCATATGGTAATATAAATATCACATATTCAAACCTATATAGAATATAGGGATTCCCAGACATGCCTCATTCTCACCATGAAGCTATTGTGTAAGTTCATTCCCACCTCCATCTTTTCTCTCATATCCTCCTACTCCTCTGCTCTATCCAAGCCCCTCAGTTTACTGCTCCTTTGGGCCTCTCAACGCCTCCTCTCATGTATACTAATTTTACTCTGGTGGAACTCAGTTGACTTCAAGGGTCTGTGAAATGAAACAATCCATTTTCAGTGTGTTAGCCCAGAATTTTTTTAAGAAATAAAACATCACTTTGGCATGAATTAGTGCCGTCGTACAAAATTATCCAAGCCAGATATGTCTAAACACTATTTGCAAGGTCAAATTTTTCTCCCTTTTTTTGTTTAGATAATACGGACACCAAATTCTGCCCTTACTTTACATCCACACCACCTCATTGATGTCAATGGGGCAGAGCCGTAACTAGCTATTTTTGCGCCTGAGGCAAGAATATAAAATTGCGCGCCCGCCCCCCCTTGGCTCCTACGGTCGCACACTCCCCCCTTGGCTCCTCCAGGCGCGCCATGGCCATGCTGCGCCTCCCCACGCTTCTCCGGCTGTGCCCCCCTTGGCTCCTCCAGCCACACCATGCCGTGCCCTCCCTTGGCTCCTCCAGCCGTGTCCCCGCCTTGGTTCCTCCGGATGCGCTACCCCCGCTTGGCTCCTCCGGCCACGTTGCAGCCATGCTGCGCCCCCCTCCCGTCTTGGCTCCTCCGGCCGTGCCGTGCTCCCCCACCCCCTCCTCCGGCCGCGCCGCACCCCTTCCCCCCGCCCCGTCATTTTTTTTTTTTTTTTTTGCTTGGGGCAGTGGCAAAAAAGTTAGACCCGGCCCTGCGCTCCCCGCCCCACCTCAACTCTGCTCCGCCTCCACCTCCCTGGGCCTGAGCGCGCCGCCGGTTGTTTCTCTGTGCTCCCAGCCTTCCCGTGCGAACAACTGATTCGTGGGAAGCGAGGGCTTGAAGAAGCAGAGCGGGGCGGAGCGTTCAGGGGAGGAGACGAAGAGGAGGTGATTGTGTCCCTCCCCCCTTTGTGCGCCCGAGGCAAGTGCCTCACTCGCCTCGCCCTTGTTACGGCACTGCAACGGGGTTCCACTTGGTGTAAGTCAGAGGCTATGTTGCCCTATGTTATGAATTTACTATAAGCATAATAAGCTAAAAGGATAGACAGTCTGAGGTTGTAGGATCTTTTCCACAGTAACCCTCTGTGATGGGATCCCCGGGGTGCAGCCTGGGACTGTGGGACTGCTGTGCCCTCTTAACTCTCCCCAGCCTGGGCTGTCTTTCACAATGCCTTGCTAATGACCAACAGCAAATGCCTCCAGGTGCAGTTATCACTCAGCACTACCGCATGTGGAGACGCCCGCTCAACCATATTGCATGAATGCTCCCAGAGCCACTCATGAATCACACAGGGAAAGGCACCAGATGCCACAAGCAGAAGGCTGATATTCTTTTTTGGTGGTTCGGGTTCTGTAGTTTCCGCAACTGAGTGTTGCTTTTTTAAGACTTCTGAAAGTATGCTCCACACCTTGTCCCTCTCAGACTTTGGACGGCATTTCAGATTCTTAAACCTTGGGTTGAGTGCAGTAGCTATTTTTAGAAATCTCACATTGGTACCTTCTTTGCATTTGCTCAAATCTGCAGTGACAGAGTTTGTAAATCAAACTACATGTGCTAGGTCATCATCCGAGACTGCTATAACATGAAATATATGGCAGAATGTGGATAAAACAGAGCAGGGGACATACAATTCTCCCCCAAGGAGTTCAGTCACAATTTTAATTAATGCACTATTTTTTTAAACAATCATTAGCATAGAAGCAAAGACAAACTTGTTTGTCTTAGTGATTGACTGAACAAGAAGTAGGACTGAGTGGACTTGTAGGGTCTAAAGTTTTTTTAAAAATTTTGTTACATAACTACACTCAAAAACAAAACAATCTACATTTATAAGTTACACTTTCACAATTTAGATTGTAGTACAGTACTTGTATGAGGTGAATTGAAAAATACTATTTCTTTTATCATTTTTACAGTGAGCACTATACACTCTGTATTCAGTGTTGTAATAGAAATCAATATATTTGAAAATGCAGAAAAACATCCAAAAATATGTAATAGATTTCATTGGTATTCTATTGTTTAAACAGTGAGATTAATTGCAATTATTTTTAAATCGCAATTTGAGTTAATCGCATGAATTAACTGTGATTAATCAATAGCCGTACTTTATATGCAATATCACAATTATATACAGATGAGGAATATGGGGGGTTACAGGGTGCTCCCCCAAGGTTCAGAATCATCATCAGTGATCACCTTCCATACCAAGCAACCCCTGCTTTGAGAGTCAATAGAGGAGAGCTCCAGGAATCCTAAAAGAATTGTGGGGGCATGAGGCCGCTGGCAGATGTGTGGGGATCTCATAGGAACCTGTACCCCTAGCTGGAGCCCTCACTTCCCCTGCACCCCAATGCCCTGCCCCAGCCCAGAGCCTTCTCCTGCACCCTGAACCCCTCATTTCTGGCCCTCTCCCAGAACCCGTATCACCCTCCATACCCCAGCCCTGTGAAAATGAGCGAGTGGGTGAGGGACAGCGAGTGATGGAGGGAGGGGGGGATGAAGTGAGCAGGGATTGGGCCTCGGAGAAAGGATGGTGAAGGGGCGATAAATTTGTCATCCAGATTTCTGCTCCTGACTTTATTTATAGGGTCACAAAACATTCATTCTCTTCAATTACTGTTGATACCTCCCACTTGGCCCAGGAAACAGCATTTTCTAAACCTGACACTAAAATCTTTTATTTCTACACAGTGTGGCATTAAAAACTCAACATTCGCTGCCCCTGAACCTACAGTAACAGTGGTATCTCTTACACTAGTATACAAGTATCAGAGGGATAGCCGTGTTAGTCTGGATCTGTAAAAAGCAACAGAGAGTCCTGTGGCACCTTTAAGACTAACAAGATACAATAACAGCTTCTACAGCACAATGGCTGAGTTTTTAATGTCTCTCACTGGAAACTCTTAATTTAATTTTTATCAGGCATAATCTGTGAATCCTGTGCAGTGTCAGCTGCTTCTACAGCTCTAAACATTTAAGGACATATTGTCAGCTGTAGCCACTAAACCCACACCACCAAAATCATGAATGAAACTGGTTTGTGTGAAAACCTGTATTTCTATATGCAAAGGGTATTTGTATGCCCAACTTAGGTAGTTGTTACAACCCTACTATTCTGCTTTCATGCACATACAGATAAAAGGTTAAGCTTTACATGTGCAAATAGATATAGGCACAACATATGCACATACGAAATCAAAGAGCAGTTTGAAGCTCACTGATGATTTGACCTTTGATGATAGCAGATTTCAGTTCCCAGGCAGAAGTGCACAAACAGAGAGGGGGAAGGACTGCCATCATAGTTATTTCAAAAATATGCACTTTAAATGAATCTACCTTGCTGAAGTCAGACTATAATTTAAGCATTGAGATAGTGAGGCTAACATTTCAAAGTTAAGATATTTTTGAAGGAAATACAAATTACTGCTAACCCAACTGAAAGGCACTGGACAAAACTAACATTTTTGAAAAGCCAGAATGGAAAGATAGTAACATTTTTCTATTAACACAGCTCTATTTGGGTCATATAACTGATCAAATATTTGCAGCACCATGCAAGATTCCCTGCTTGATAAAAAGCAGATAACCTCTAGACTAAAATTAAGAAAATGCCAGTCATAGCAAGCTCAAATAATGAGGATTGGAGCCAGTTCTACAGTAACTAGCTTGAAAGCCCTCTCCCACTCATCACCTGTTATGCCACCTCAACTCACCCTGGATTTTACAAAGATATTTTTGGTTCCTATCTGAGCTATCTTACTGTTCAAAGTCTCTGTGAGGGGAGGGGATGTGGGGAAGCATGGTGCTTTTAGTTGTCCCTGGAAGGCACATAGATGAAAGATGTCCCTTCTAAGTAAGAACTTCTGCCATTGTGGTTTCAAACCACTGTGATACAACAGAGGCTGACAGGCTTAAGGTCTTTCTCATGGTTCTTCAGAGATGCTAGTTGAAAAGCTGCTTTTTTGAAGCTTTTTGTTATCTGGGCTTGCTTCCAGTATTTACATTACTTTACCAATATCTGTTCTATATTGTCTGTCACAGAGGTTCAGATACTGTACACTGTATTTTATAGCCCTCCTGTTTCCTTTTAACTTATGACCTTTACCGAGAATGAATGCATTTGTCTGCAGACTGTCAGTAGAAAGGGTTGAATCATGTGGATTTGGCATCAGTAGAAAGTGCTCAGTTGCTTTGTAATCCCCTCTTTGGGTTATTTAAAAAGAAAAAAAATGATAGAAAATAAGAAATGCAGGAGATTAGAAAGCTTACTCTGAGCCTTTGCTCCTGAACCACCAAGCAAATTTTAAAGTTTGACCAAAATTTTTAAAAAGTAAAACAAGGTAATCTGAAAAGGGATTTCATTATATCCATTGCACATGCTTCTTGATTTCTTTTATCATAAAAATAGCTCCCCAGCCCTCATCTATACTGCTCACACAGGCCGTGATTCTAATTGTATCTGCATGTGTAGAACCCTATGCTCACCTTGAGCCCCAAAGAATTACAGGACTGGGTCCACTATCTGTTTCATAACATTTAGGTTAAAAAAAAAAACAAACACACACAATTTTGCTTCTCTCTCATTGTTTCAATGAAATCTATCAGATTTTTGTACTACACCCATCATTGTAGCACTGCATCTGAAGACCTTGAAACAGGAGTCAGGTTAAAAATCACATTAAAAATACTCATAAACATAACTAAAAGCACCTTCAGTTATTAAAAGTGTGTGAAAGGGTCAAATTTCAGAAAGAGAGGCTAATGGTCCCTTTGTAAAAGTGAGCTTGTACAGTAACTGCTTGCCTGCATTTGTTCACAGTTGTACATGCAAATTAGGCATATCTAAATGATGAAAGAGGTCAGGAGAGCTGGCAGTTTCTGAAGGAGAGAATATTAAAGGCACAACTGTAAACTATCCCGATGTGAAGGAAAGAGAAGATGATTAGTAAAACACCAATATGGCTGCATCAGGAACTCTTTAATTATCTGAAAAATCAAAGAGGAACCCTACAAAAAATGGGAACATGGAGAAAATTGAGAAGGATAAGTGCAAGAGAATGACAAACACGTAGGGACAAAATTAGAAAGGTTAAGGCACAAAATTAATTACACCTAGTAAGGGACATAAAGAACCTCTGCTTATTGCCTTTTAAATACATTAGGAGCAAGAAAAAGATGAAGGAAAGTGTAGATCCCCTACTAAGCAGGAAAGGAGAAATAACTGATGACATCAAGAAGGCTGAGGTTTTTGGTGCATATTTTGCTTCAGTCTTCACTAAAAAAGTTAATGGTGACCATATACTCAACACAATATTGACAACAAGGGGAAGGAACAGAACAGGGAAAGAAGGTTGAAGAATATTCAGATAAGTTAGATGTATTCAAGTCAGCAGGGCCTGATGAAATTCATTCTAGGTACTTAAGGAACTAGCTGAAACAATCTCAGAACATTAACACTAGCAACTATCTTCAAGAACTCATGGAGGTAGGTGAGGTCCCATGGAGGTAGGTGAGGTCCCAGAGAACTGGAGAAGGGCAAACGTAGTACCTATCTTTAAAAAGGGGAACAAAGAGAACCCGGGAAATTATAAACAGGCTTAATCTGCAGCAAGGAGAATTTAGGTTAGATATTAGGAGGATGGAAATCTTTCCATTTCTAAGGGTAGCAAAGCTCTGGAATAGACTTTGTAAGTAGGATGTGGAATCCCCATCACTGGAGGATTTTAAGAACAGGTTGGACAAACACCTGTCAGAGATCGTCTAGGTTTCCTTGGTCCTGTGACAGGACAGGGGGCTAGATTTAATGACTTCTCAAGTTCCCTTCCAGCACTACATTTCTATGATTCTATGCTTTGAAGTGTTTATATCACTTATATTTGGATAAAAATATATAATTGCATGTATTAAATATATATGTGTTTAATCATATTGAATTCATCCAAGTTATTGAGTTCAGTTATACCTTTTGTCAGCAAGTTTCATAGGTTAATTGTTGTACACCACATAAAAGTCTTTGAATTCTCTTTTCAGTTTTAAGTGGCAAGATTAATGTAGATAAAGTTGTTCAAAATTAAAAAGAAACTGCTTCTCTAAGAAAATTGTATATATCTTTGATCGGTGTATTTATTTCTCGGCCCTTGCATTGCAGCTGAAATTGTTCTCTCCTTTTTTTTTTGGTCATTGCACTGACCATGCACTTCTGGGCAGACACATCTTAATCTAAAAAGCCATCATAAATATCCCAGGTTCAGATTTGAATTGCATTAACTGGAAAAGGCAGATCTCTCAAATGTGATACTCCAACAATCAATATATTTTCCTTTCAGAACTGGAGAGAGACACCCAGTCCCTCTTTTCCCCCCAAGAGAAGGCAGGAAATCTTGCAACATAAAAGGAAACCACATAATCTGCATGCTCAGGACATCTATCGGCATTGCTTCCTCCCTTGGCAAAATCATCCATGCCACACTATTGTTGCAGGTACTATACAAAGACTGTTTTTGGCAAGTTAATTCAAATAGCATAGGCTGAACATGGTATGCTCACCAGCCATCTTGCTGGTTTAATACAATTGAAATGTGCCAAACCTACATCAATCACTTGTCCAATTTCCTTTAGCTCTTTCCTTGTTATGGCACTATAGTGTTTATTTAATGATGCGTTTCAGTGTTTTCTAATTTAGAAACAAAGGATTTCCCCCCCGCCCCCAGTACATCAAGAACAGACTTCCATTTTGGTTCTTGTCTTCTTGCTGTGTAGCTGCTATTACAGAATTGCCACTGCGGACATCTGGTCATGCCAAGTTCTCATTATGAGGCGTTTTGCTGCATTAAACTTGTTGCAGGATATTTTGTCAGTGACAGCTGGTCACAGACATTTCCTCTCTAGCAGCATATATAATGGGGCATGGATTTATTATTTTGAACTCCAGGCCCCACAGATACCAACACAGATAACATTTCGTTGCCATTATGATTCTGCAGCTTATCATACAAGATTCCTGCAATAAAATTTGACTTGAGAGCATTAGCGGGGGGTGGGGGGGGGGTAAGGGAGGGGATCTCTGGTTTCAAGTGTAGGAGCTCTACCTTCTGCTCTAAGAGAAGAGCTTTAATCAAAATAATTGTCAAAGCAAGTTATTTATTCTTAAACACATCAGAATGACAGTTTTGCTTTTCAGTGATGCCATAGGCAAGACTGGTTACATGTTTCATTTTTTTCCCTTTAAGTCTTTGGTCCTGATTATTTCACATGTGGTTTGGCAAATGTGCCTTGCTCTTTAATGAGGGATATAATTGCTTGGAAGCCTCATTCCATCTTTTCCTTTGCAGTTCATATGATCAGTACATATCTCTAAATACAAAAAAAAGTTAGCAAGTGAAAATGCTGAATTAAGATCAGTGTCGCTTTTATTCTTAGCAGCCTTTATCACCTACGCTATGGTCTGGCATACTGGAGACTCAATGAAATCTAATTGAGCATTAGTACAGGCAGAGCATCCAGTACAATTACTCATGCTAACTGCCAGAATAATTCCCCCACACTCTACCCCAGCAACCTCCAGTCCTAACTAAATCACTGTTGAAACCCAATGGGAGTTTTGCTAGGTGAAGGATCCCAGGATTGGGTCCACAGTGACTCAGTCAGAAGAAACAACAGCAGAGACATTTGATTTTTTAATTTTTTAATTTTTTTTTAAACATAGAAAGGAGGACAGGCAAGTACAAGACATTTCTTACACATTTAACAAAGTCCTATGTGTTTTTTTTTTTTTTTTTTTTTTAATTGTGTTGTGTTCGTACCAGACCTGTGGGTAGCATTTAGTGTCAAAAATTGCAGAGACTGTTGTAAAGCAGTTCAGGGGTGGGATTTTTGGCCATTGATCTATAAATGAAATTATCTACCATATTCAGGCCTGCTCCTGCAAATAATTACTCCAATATGGAGTTCACTGGATTCAGAAGAACTCATCTAGGAATTGAGCTTTTATTAGAATTTTTTTAAAACAATTTTACTCCCCTTTCCCTAAGGCAAATAGAATATAAAAGTGAACATAAACAAGAATCCTCATATTATACACCATAATTTACTGAGGGGCAAATTCTATCCACTTCCCTCACAGCGGGTCTATCGATTATGCTATGCAAGGCAGAGACAGGATTTGGGCGGCCACAGGGATGTAAACCCCTGTACAGTGCAGAACCCACAGCAGCTGGGGAGGAGAACAAGGGCAGGGCCAGAGAATCAGTTATTCTGAGGGCTTGCCTTTCCTCCCCACCCCATAAAATCCAAACCTAGAACCAGATCAGAATTTTGTCTTTATCAAGGAGTGGCCCAAGAGCCTAGATCTGAAGCGTAGATCCAAGTTTTGCAACTTGAGCCTGTCTCTGGTTATAATTCACATTTGTTTATAATTAGAAGATTCTGTCAGTGTCTTCAGATAGTAAGTATGGTCTTACTTCAGTTTATTGCTTCCAATAGAGGAATATTTCCATGTGGTTCTCTCTAACCACTAATATTTCAAATCTGAATATTATTTTTCCCCTTTAAGTCAGCTAATTTTTCCATTGCTATAATTTATCAGAACTATTCACTGTTTTTAATTAGCAGAGGATAAATATGCCTATCAACACAAAACCGTTGATATCCATGAGAATCAATAGCAGAAAAATGAACTTCAAGATTCCTCTCTCGTTAAGAAAATAAATGGCAGTCTCAGAAGGCAATTATTCAGCATTATCTGTGAAACATTGCTGCTAATTCACATGAATTGTTTGCACACTAAAGTATTAAATGCAGGCAGATTAATGTTTTATTAAGGAGATGGGGATCCCCCCCCCACACACACACACACCCCTTCAAATCAGAATTTTTTCAAAGTTTCTCTTTCTAACCTAGACCAAATAGATCTGCTGGTACCCACTCTAGAAGAGAGAGTTGCTGCTGGTTTGCAAAAACACACACCACCACCAAACACAATCCCTCACAAAACACTCATTAGAAGGGTGTCAGACTAGGACTGAGCAAGTATATTAGGGGAATTGTGTTTGCCTACACCAGCCAGAGTTGAGTTTACCAAACTGCATCCAGGACATGCAGCTGTTTCCTAGGACATGCTTGCTTTCATTGCAATATTGAGTCCTTGTGGCACCTTAGAGACTAACAAATTTATTAGAGCATAAGCTTTCGTGGACTAGAGCATAAGCTTTCGTGGACTACAGCCCACTTCTTCGGATGCATCCGAAGAAGTGGGCTGTAGTCCACGAAAGCTTATGCTCTAATAAATTTGTTAGTCTCTAAGGTGCCACAAGTACTCCTGTTCTTCTTTTTGCGGATACAGACTAACACGGCTGCTACTCTGAAACCTGAATATTGAGTCCGTGCATATTAAATGCAACTGGGGATTCCCCTGGTGTAAAGAAATTCCCAGGTGACAGAGCTACAACTCACCTCATCCTCCACCATTTCCAGTATAAGGAGTGTGACTGGAATGTGCTGTGCTCTGGTGGTCAGGGTCTGCCACAGCAGACCTTGGGGGCCATTGAAAGTGGCCCTGGAGACTGGGGAAGCACAAACCATTTTTATTCTCTCCAGCTGAACCTATACCAAGCACAGTTTGGCCAGACACAAAGACAGACTCAAAGAGCGCAAACTGCTTCCTTGCAAACCTAAAATAGTGTGCAGCCCCAGAATTCACAGATGTTTGGATCTCAGCTTTAGTCTCAGACTCATTTTGACACTAAAATGAGTAACACCACTAATTAGTCCTTTAATTCCTGTGATTGCTACTTCATCTCGTCTAGGTCTTTTATCAATTTATTGTTTGAGAAAGTTAATACAGGGTCCACTTGGTTATGTGGAACACCACAGTATAGCTGTTAGCTCAGGGTGGCACTGATAATGCTGCTTGCCATTCTGGAAAGTATTCCTCTAATGAACTCTCACCAAGCAGACACAGAAACACAGGACTGGAAGGGACCTTGAGAGGTCTTCTAGTCCAGTCCCCTGCACTCGTGGCAGGATTCAGTATTATCTAGAGCATCCCTGACAGGTGTTTGTCTAACCTGTTCCAATCATGGAGATTCCACATCCTCCCTAGTCAATTTATTCCAGTGCTTAATCACCCTGACAGTTCGGAAGTTTTTCCTAATGTTCAACCTAAACCATCCTTGCTGCAATTTAAGCCCATTATTTCTTGTCCTATCCTCAATGGTTAAGGAGAACAATTTTTCTCCCTCCTCCTTGTAACAACCCTTTATGTACTTGAAAACTGTTATGTCCCGTCTCAGTTGTCTCTTCTCCAGACTAAACAAACCCAGTTTTTTCAGTCTTCCTTTTTAGGTCACGTTCCTAGACCTTTAATCATTTTTGCTGTTCTTCTTTGGACTTTCTCCAATTTCTCCACCTCTTTCCTGAAATTTGGCATCCAGAGCTGGACACAATACTCCACGCTGATTAGGCCTCAGCTGGAGCAGAACAGAAGAATTACTTCTTGCGTCTTGCTTACAACACCATCCCAGAAGGATGTTTGCTTTCTTTGCAACAGTGTTGCACTGTTGACTCATATTTAGCTTGTGAGCCACTATGACGCCCCCCAGATCCCTTTCTGCAGTACTCCTTCCTAGGTAGTCATTTCCCATTTTGTATGTATGCAATTGGTTGTTCCTTTCAAAGCGGAGTGTTTTGCATTTGTCCTTATTGAATTTCATCCTATTTACTTCAGACCATTTCTCCAGTCTGTCCAGATCATTTTGAATTTTAATCCTATCCTCCAAACCCTCTCAGCTTGGTATCATCTGCAAGTTTTATAAAAGTGTACTCTCTATACCATTATTTAAATCACTGATGAAGATATTGAACAGAACTATACCCAGAACTGATCCCTGTGGGACCCCACTCGATAGGCCGTTCCAGGTTGACTGTGATCCACTGATGATTACTCTCTGGGAATGGTTTTTCAACCACCATATAGTAGCTCTATCGAGATTGTCATAAACCACCTGGGGAAATACAATGTCATATGAGACAGTATCAAAAGCCTTACTAAAGTCAAGATATACCAAGTCTACTGCTTCCCCCCATCCACCAGGCTTGTTACTCTGTCAAAGAAAGCTATTAGGTTGGTTTGACATGATTTGTTCTCGACACATCCATGCTGTCTGCTACTTTATTATCTTCTAGGTGTTTGCAAATTACTTAATTATTTGCTTCATTATCTTTCCAGGTACTGAAGTTAAGGTGACTGGTCTGTAATTCCCCGGGTTGTCCTTATTCCCCTTTTTATAGATGGGCACTATATTTGCCCCAGTCCTCTGGGATCTCTTCTGTCTTCCATATTATAGAACTGTAACATGCACCTCTAACTCAAAGAGCTTGACAGTGGGACCCAGAGTAATAGACATGATACATCCCTCTTTTGCCCTGCTTTCTTGTGTTCTTTCATATTTAGCCTAGATTGTAATTTCCTTGGGGCAGGGACCCTGAGGTTTATTCTCTCTGTAAAGCACTAATATGTATCTAGAGCAGTATATATACAAATATTAAATAATAAATATAACAAAATAATTTTGCTTTTCCACTTTGTTTGGCTAAGCTTTGTTAATGACTAAGGGTTCAGCCCTGCAAAACGCGGAAACAATGAAAGCAGAGTTCTCTCAGCTGTGGGCTAGGAAAACGAGATTTCAAGGAGAGAATAACGTCTGCACACACAGAAATAATGCAAGACCTTACAATAATGCAGTTTTCTGGGTAGTTTCCCCAGGATGTAGTAAAGTGGAATATAGACCCAGACAGATTTTTAAACAGTAACCATAAAAGCCTTACTTCTCCCTTTTGTGTTAAGAATGCCTGCATTTGTCATTAGTGCAGTTGCAGTCAAATAGGGAAATGAAAATCAATCCATAATTTGCCTGAACAATACAGTCAGTGATAGGGCACTATGCTGTGCAGGGAGGGACTCTTGTTGAGCTCAGAGAGGGAACAAGCCAGAAACACTGACTCACTACAGCTGCAGAAATGCTGAGATAGCGGCTTGCTCCTGAGGAGCAGTGAGCGCATGAGGTTACAGAGCAGTCAAATGAGTAGTACAACAAGGCCTGTTACAGTATTTGTGTTCTGTAATGCCCTTTGGATTTACAACAAATCGTTTCCAAGACATAAAACACACTATTTCCACACAAGGTTCTTCCATGTGCAATTTTTGATTAAACTTGAATTCTTTCCAAGGTTCCCCCCATCCCCCCCCCGCTGGCATGCAGATTTTGCAAATACATCTATGCTTATGTAAACTCATTCCAGCTTAAGAGTTAGGCCAACAGAGAATGCTTTTGAAAATCCCAGCCTTAAATGTTAAACACATTCATGTTATGCACTTTGAGCCTCTCAACAGCCCTCCGGGATAGAGAAGTTTTATTGCAGGCATTTTGCAGCGGGGGAGTTGAGGCACAAGAAAGTTTAATGACTTTCTTAAGGTCACATTGGGATCACATGTGATCCCAGACTCGCAGTCCTCTGCTTTAGCCACTGATTTTATATGGCCTGCACTATTATAGCATCTGAGCATCTGATAGTCTTTAATGTAGTTATCCACCCTGCACCTTGAGATAGGGAAGTATGTTACAGATGAGGAACTGAGGCACAAAGCAGTTGTATAATTTGAACTGTCTATCTATAGTTAGAGTGGTACAACACCCACAGACCCTCACCCCCCAGTGTCATACAGGTGCTTATACTAGCATAGCTTATTCCTGTATGGAAAGGGGATAAGCCATACCAATCTATGGCCACTTTACACCAGTATAACTGCATCCATGTGAGCGGTTGTAGGGTACCAGTGTACCTGTATCAGTATATCCACACTAAATCTGTGGCAGAGAAGGGACTTGACCCCACATCTCCCAAGTCAGTGTCCAAATCACTGGACTGTCCTTCTTCTCCTGTACATACACTTAAATGTGACCACTTTTCCTGTACTTCATGTAAGCTAACATATGGATATTTCAAGCCCTTCTCTCTGTTCCAGTAATACACGAGCCAGAGTCTGATCTCATTTATAAAGGTATAAAACTACCAGTAATCCCACCAACTTCAAGGGAATTATTCTATATTTACACTGGATACAATAGCTGAGGTCAGAATCTAGTCCACAAGTATCTAGTCCAGATCCAGAATAGACAGTTACAATATAAAGTATGACTGAACGTTAACTGCAATAATCTAAAAAACATACATCACACCATTTTCTTTTTTTAGTGCTTTTGTCTCCTTTCATAAGTGACTATTAATAATACAGCAGGTACAGGACTGTCCGTCCTACAATATATCTTCATAATTATTTGCAGTTTTAATATCAGAACATTTCAAAGTAATGATATTAATTACCACCAAGAACAATTACGGTCAACATTCAAATGTGTTTTTCCAATGTGTCATTAAAAGAGGTGTACAATAAACATTTCTCCTAACATTTGTTGAAGTATGCTCTCATTCCTTTAGTGTTCATTTTCCCATTATCTTTGAGCAATCTGGTTTTATTTACACAATGCTTGTGCAAAGCAATTTTTAATCTCACATATTTGAAAACTCAAATGCCTCTTCCTAACTGCTACCTCTCCCAGTCCTCTAAATACGGGTTACATTCATCAAAGCAGGGAATGAAAATAAGATCCGAGTTCATCTGGCATTGAATACTGGAGACTGAATTCTGATAGCAAAATGCTCACATCCAATCCACAAAGAGTGTGTAAACAAATAAATAAATAAATAATCAAACAAACAAAAGCGCAAAACATTTGAACTGAGCAAATCCAAATAAATGACAGGAAATTAAGATCGTCTCATGAGCATTCTGTGAGGAGAAAGGCTAAATTAATCAAGTAAATTATACAACCTTGAATTATTTGCTCAGCATTAGTCAATAAATATTTGAAGCTATAGTCCTTTAGAAGTGACATGAAGCTCATTATATTGCTAACTGTCTATACCATCAATGTTTCACATTTCTTTTCCTTAGTTTATTCTTTTTCTGGGTTGAAATGTTGTACCCAGACACCTTATCAGTTAGCCTTGGGGGAGTCTCTCTTTGCCATTCAGAACTATGGTAGGGGAGACAGTGCCAACATGCTAGGAACAGCCATAAGGAGGAGGGGAAAAAGCCATTGTCAAGCCTCTTTCTTATTCTCAGTTCTCTAATTAGCATTCAGAGAAACAGTTTCATCAAATCAACTGAAAACCTACTGTATGATTCAGTCCATATAATGTTGCTCATTGCACTGTCAAAGTTCTTACAGCAAGAGGCTGAAATGTTGCCACTGGACTGCTATGAAAAGAAGAAGGAAAAGGATGTTAGAGAAGCACAAAGGGCTTTAAAGGGAATGAAGGATTCAGTGTTTCAAACTACGGGTGTGCATCTCCTGGGGTCTGTGTAATTATGTGCCGAGTGTCACCTCACAGAGCTTACTCCACACATTTTTCAGGAAGAAGCAACAATAATGGTGAGCCTCTGATGCTTTTCTTAACATTATCTCACTCAGTGATTTACTAAGTAAAGAGTAAAGAAAAAAATCAGTAATTGTTTTGGTGCCTTAAGAAACACAAATGAGCATGTCTCTTCAGCAACATACCACTGACAACCAGACTGAAGTGAATGCAGTAATGAAAGATTAAGAGCAGAAGCCAGTTAAGGTAGTTTTCTAATTTTCTGTTCTCCATGCCACTGTTCAGCTGCTGCTGAAGACTAGCCCTTCCTTTCTTGTCTGTAACAAAGAGTCTTTCACAGGGAGGGGCACTTCCAATTCAAGTGCAGAAAATCTTTATATTCCATTTTTTTAAAAAAACCAACATCCCAGCCAGTTGCTTTGGTTTTGTGTAACTACTTACAGTGCTTTCACATAAAAGAGTTGTCACTATAGAAACTGCCACATCACATGGTATTTCTTCTCTCTGAGTTACAGAATACCTGTTTAATGAGACATTTGTATTTCTTGCAGTCTATAGTAGACATACTCTCACCAAGTAGCATATCTATCAGTTTTACTTCTTAGCTGTTGATTGGAACTAGAGAATAGACAACCAGTACCACTGCTTTGTTTATTTATTTATTTATTTATTAATTCTTTTGCATCCAATGGAGTTGCATGTATGAACATATTTGCCTATTTGAACTGCACCTTATCAGCAACATCAATTCTCATAGCATTGTGGAAGCTTTGAGATTATAGGATATGGATAGAGAGAAAAAGGAAAACATAGCAAATCTGCTCTTAAAACTCAATCCACAGTTTATTTGGAGGAATGAGGGGATCATGAAGCGCTTTATTACCTACATAATCTAGCACGTCCCACTCAGATGACAAATAGTCTTAGGGCAGACCTCTCTGTTAAAAAGTTTTATATTTTCCTAGACCTGAATGATAGTAACCTTGCCACATGAAAGACTAAGAACTCTCACAAACAGCTGATGTGCAAAATATTATGCTTATTTAATTTAATCTCAATAAATCACGTTCAGAAAAAAAACAGTAAACATGACCCAGTACTAACCATTCACCTGTAGGCCATAATAATCTATGTTTATTTAATTATTTCCACTACAACAACAAAAACTGATCTTAGGTGGGCACAAATCAGCTAAGCAATCGTACCCTTAGAAGTCTGATAACAGCAAAGCCAGTAAATAGTCTCCTTTTTCAAGTGTTCATAGCAAAGCACTCAGTTTTATCTTTCTTTTAAAACTTTTTCCAGAAAGAGAGAGAGGAAGATCTCTGAAGATATAAACTTCTCCCACTTCACAGGGTGGAAAACTGCTTGCAGAGAAGGCTAGTGCCATAACTGCTTCCTTGCCCAGGATCAGTTTGTCTCTCAAATTACTTTTCTGTCCCTCAAAGGCTAATTCACTTTATGTTTGGAGCAGCGGCCTCCCTGAGTTTGCCACTCTCCAACTCAAGATTGCCCCATTAATCCATGAGCCCACGCGCTCGATCCCACACCCTCCCCTGCAGCATCTTCCACCCCATCCTCTGTCATCTTTGTCTCCCAATCCTCAATCCCACACCTGTGTCTCCAGTTACCACCCTACTTCCATACTTTTCTTTGCTTCCAAACTTTCTCAACTGCACTGGCTGCTCCCCCTGCCTGGAATACCTGTCCACTCCCTCTCCCTTTGATCTATTACTATCTGGCTTTTGCTCATTTACTCCAATGAAACTTCCTTTACCAAAAGGTACCAACTACAACTTCTTGACCAAGTCTCAAGGCACAGTCTCATCCTTCATGATCTAGTCACTGCTTTCAACACACTTACTACTCCTTCCTCCTAAAAACTCTCTCCAATTTTGGCTTTAAAGACTCTAAAGGACCAATGATTAGGCTCATCAGAGCAGTGCCTAGTACATCTGAATGGGGACCAAGTTGATTTTTGCTTCCATCTTCCTTGAGACCACTTGGGGCTAATACTAACACAAAGCCAGAGTCTTGTCAGTGAAAAAATAAGGTTTCAAATGTACTCTTGTTTCAGAGACAGACTAGTTCAATTCTCTGGAGCCAGAGATTTTTAAACCAGATCCCTTTCTTATACACAGCTTTCTCCTCCTTATGAGAGAATCATTGCTTACTGAACTCTCGATTTTATTTGTCAGTGACATGGTTCCTCACAACAAATTGTAATTGAGAGGCTCACGTGTTAATCTCTTACTGTAGGAATAGTGTTGTAACCCTCTCTCCACCAAACACCAGCTGGAGGCCTTGTACCGCAGCATGCACACACACTAAATATACCCCTAATTAAGTCCAATTCCTCTAAAATGATTCAATGTTCATCAGCCATAGAAGAATTGGCTATGGTAAGAGGAGCCTGAAGATTGGAATGAATTACAAAATGCACAGATCCCTGGATTGGTACCAAACATTACTTCAGCAAAGCTATAAGCCTGTTTTGAGTCAGTAACAGTGTAAATCTTTACCCATTGCTATAAATGGTCTCAGAAGTTACATGTGTGTGTGTCAGCTTTGCCTTGTGTTCAGATGTCTATCTAGTGAAACAAAAATGAGTAGTCAGTACATTTTACAAGGCCTTTGTATGAGAAGGTAACTGTCAGTGCATCATACGAAGTGTTATCAGAAGAAAATCCTCTCTACATTAGAAAGGTTGATATTTAAATTTTTTTTTACAATAGACGTGTATTTGTATTTGGTTTCTATCTTCTTACAGGACATATTCATGAATCTCTCTAATCAGACCATAGCCTAACGCTTCTTAGGACAACTTTGTACAAGCTGTTGGATGAATGTTGTAGTCTTCCATAGAGATTTCTCAGTATTGATCAAATTCAAAACAGAATGTTGTGCTCAGAATTCTTTCCTGGACAATATAATTACTGTACATCCCAGCATGTTTGTAAGTGGCACTCACAAATTAGCTTCTATAAAGTGATCCACACTAATAGGGTTACCATCTTTTAATTTTTAAAAAGGAGGACACTCCATGGGGCCCCGGCCCCGCCCCAACTCCACCCCTTCCCCGCCCCCAGCCCCGCCCCAACTCTGCCCCCTCCCCTGAACGCTCTGCCCCCTGCTCTTCCCCCTCCCCTGCTTCCCGCGAATCAAATGTTCGCGGGAAGCCTGAAACAGGGAGGCAGCAGGTAAGCTGGGGCTGGGTGCAGCGCAGCCCAGTCCGGCCCCCCGGCCGAGCGGCTCCCTTCGGCGGCTGGCCAGCCCAGGCCAAGAGGCTCTGGCCCCGGCGTCTCCCGCCCGGCTTGGCTCAGGCCCTGGGGCACTGGCCCCCGGCCCCAGCCGAGCACCGCGCCCCTGGCTCCCGGCCCCGCACCCCCGGCTCCTGCCAAGCACCGCCGGCCCCGGCCCGCCCCGCACCCAGCCCCAGCAGCCCTGGTGGAGCACCGCCGAGCCTTCCCTCCCTATTTTCCCGGACATGTCTGGCTTTTTGGGATTTCCCCCCGGACGGGGATTTGAGGCCCAAAAAGCCGGACTTGTCCGGGAAAATCCGGACGTATGGTAACCCTACACACTAAAGAAAAGAGATTGGATATCTGGGTTATGCCGAACTCCAATTAGAATGTCCATGTGTGTGAGTGAAAAATAATGGTATCAGCCATTTGCATCACGAATTTGAAATCCATAGAGCATCTTTCAGCGATCAGAAGTCTAGTGGCCGGTTTCTAGTAATCTGGGAAAACAGGATACTTGATACAAATTATGACAAGAGACAGCTTATAATGTGGCTTCTGTTCACTTACACTGATAATGGAGGGTGTTAATCGCACCTCTGCACCCCAAACAGAAAGTCACCCCCATCCCCAGGCAACAGCAGATGGTGTTTACACTACTGACCCTCCCTCAGGGTTTTTGCTTCTCCAAAGCAGCCTTGCTGGAGCAGGCTCCTGGGGAACATGCTGTGTGAGTGCATTCTTCAACTCTCCTGTCCATATTTCCCATCTCTCACCAATGCTACTCAGTTTAGGAGGCTGCATTGGCTGGAGGCCAGCCTCTAGCAGCTCAGAGGTTGTTGGTGGGCTGTGCCACTGCAACCCCTACCCAGATGGACTTTCCATCACCACAGACCCATTTGGCTTCTGTCACCATGCCCTACAGCTGAATTATAAGCCCTCTGCCTCCAAGTTCTCCATTTGCATCCTTTGTTCTCCACAGTATAACCACCATTAGAACCCTGCTCATGTATTCTTTGTGCATGCTGAATTCCCATGGGTTTCAATAGGAGTTCTGGTTATTCAGGGCGGGCGGGATCTGGTCTAAAGTTAATGATTTGGCTACATAATTCCAAGTCATATTTGGACATTAGCATATTTTCCCCTTTATGTTCAATGCCCAGTACTCAATGGGAGTTCCCTATGTACATTATGAAGAGAGCATATACTCTACATGGCCATTCATTCCATCTAAATTGTTATGGTTATATTATAGTAGCACCCACAATGTTCTAGGGGCTGCACAGCCACATATCCCAATCCATTCCCACAGTTGTGTAAATGCAACAATGCACATCAGCTAGGCAGAGTGATCCTTTAAATTAAGGCTTTGTTCCCTTCACTTTCCCAGCAAGGCAAAAATTCAAGTCAGGTGCATAGCAACTTTTCCTTATATTGCTTATGAAAATAGCTCGGGTTCCACCTGTTTCTTAAAAAGTGTTTGGTGGAAAAAGCACTGACCTGCAACCTCACTCTGTTCCACCACTTCAGCCTATCAGCCAGCTTTCATCACACAGGGCTAGACTGTGCCCACCCATGCCTGCGTGCATCAAGTCAGGAGGGGCATAAGGAACCTCCCCTTTTGCATCCTGTAACAGCACCAGATAACAATGAAGATTTTCATCTTTCCCTGACTGCCCACAGCAGCACTAGAGCTTTCTACAGTGGTGAAAAGATGTGGAAAGCCCAGCTCCATTCAAGTTGTCTAGTAGAGCTGGTATCTTGCAAAGGAACACTGCCTGCTGTCAAATGGTGGCATAGCAGCCTCACATCCCTTGTGCTCCAGGTGGCATTTAGCCTGCCTAAGGCACAAAGATTCCTGGAGTTCCCACTATGGCATGGTGCCTTTTTTTTTTACCCCTCCTTTTCTCCCCCCCACCATAGGCTGTGTCTTCGAGGCACTAATTAGCCCACAGCATGATGAGTCAGAGCACAGAGGTCAGCATGTTGTAAAAGCAGTATAAGAGAATGCCAAAAAACTTGATCTTTGATTTAACCTTTAATTAAAAAGATTTGTATGCATACATCTTCTCTCACTGAATTGCACTGGTCAAGGTACAGCAAACTAATTTGCTTAGTTAAAGTGAAGCATTAAAAATGAAACACAAGGAAAGCATATGGGTGCTTTTGGGGCAACATGTCCTTGGCCTGGAATCACAGGACATAAAGAGAAATTATGTATCACCTTTAAAAGACAATAACTTATCAGTAGAGGTGACAACAATAACTACAACTCAACTGATAGGTCAATAGAGATCAATATAGATAAGTGAAGAGTAATATGAAAGACAGAGGGCATTAAAAATACTATTAGCATAAATAGAGAAATCTGATAGAGAGGTTTGAGAATAGGAAAGGGAGCAAGGAATTCCTGAGTTCTAAGACCAGCTTTGAAATTGACTCCTTGTATGGGTTTGACAAAGTCACAAACTCTCTGTTGATGTTAGGGTTTTATACAGTCACCCATCACCAAAGATGCAAGCACCTTCCACATAGCAATAGCAAAGTCCCTTGTGGGTTTCTGGGCGCCTCTGACATTTCTCCTTTTGAGGGCAAAAACTCTACTTGAGATAGGAAGATGCTGCTGCAGCTGCTGCTTTTAAGATTGGTAAGGGTTTATTAGGTAGAAGGGGGAGTCAGAGGGACCCTACTTTTCTTTGGGGAGAACACACTACTCAAGCCTCACAGCAGGGATGTTTGAAGATTCATTCACATTTGTAAATCACCGTGCATTTGGAAAACACTGTAGTATTTTTCAAAACTAAACAGCAAAGGCAGAAGATTGGGAAAGTTCCAAAAAGAAACAAGCAAAACAAGATAAGAACAATCATTTAAATATAATAAACAAGGAACTGGAAATTTGAGAAGAGATCAGTTAGTATAATGGGTTTTACAATATGTACAGAATAGGCAAAGGATAAAAAAAAAAATCCACTGGTTTATTTCAAAGTTATCTTAGAGAAGATAAATCAGGAGTAAAAGTACCTCTGCCATTTCTTTACATTATTTGCCTCTTAGGATAGAGACTGTATTCCAGTGTTGGGAAAGTGCATAAATATATTTAGATAATGATAATAGTAATACACCTAGAATGTGGTGATCTACCAAAGCTGGGGATCAATATTTTGTAAACAATGACCATCAGACAACAGGATTGATTCTGAAAAGGTTAAATTTTCTTAAAGTAGACATAACTTCAGGTCTGGCAACATACATGTAGGAACATTAAAAATATGAAGGGGAATAAAGCTCTAACTGATATTTTTAAAAGTTGTCAGGTTTTGAGAGAGATTCCTGGTCTGGAAAACAGGAAAACATAAGAATGGTCAGATATAGAATTGACGGAAAATGGGAAAGATTCATAAAACTGTCACTTTTGGTCAAAAGCTTTTTGAAATCTGAAATTTTTTGAGCAGCTCTAGTCAGGTATTGAACCAGAAAACTAGAAATCACAGTGTAACATCTGTTCTTCAGAAAATCTTGGAAATCATCAAAAAGGCACCCTGAACATGAAAAAAAAACAAACAAACAAAAAAAAACTACAAAAATGTGCTAGCAGTAAAATAATGTGTGAATATCCCCAATAACCAAAGTAACCAAAGTAAAGCAGGGAAGTTTCTAGCACCTATGATCACATCTTTAACATCTTTGATCCCAGTTTCTCAATCCAGTCTCTAGTCTGTGTAACTTTCACCTGTAATTCTCCAGTCCAGTCACGTATTGATGGACCCTACAGAGCACCACTGAAGTCAACGGGCTCCAGACAGGTGCAAGGGCATGCTCAACATGGCTCTCTTTGCAGGATCAGGGCCTAATTTCCCCGAATCTTTCATTCAGCAAACTAACTTCCCAACTCCACAGAGAGATCATCATGATTAACTGAGGGCTTGTCTACACATTGCTTTATTTCGCACCAGAGGAGTGTAAATTTTAGCCTGTACTAATGTGTCACACACTTAACTGGCCCATATGGACCTTGCTGGTGCACATTAAAAATTCCCTACTCTGTGAATATAGTCCTGTTTCAAAAACTACTGTGTTAGTGAGCACTAGGGAACGTTTAGTGAAAGCCAGAAGGGTCTATGTGGGCCAATTAGCATACAACATGCTAATACAGACTAAAATTTACACCGCTCTGGTGGAGACTAAAGCACCCTCACTTGCAGGAGTACTTTAAAGAGTTTATTACCAGGGTGTCCGAGAGAGTTTGTTCTGTTTAGGTGCCTGGACTCGCAAATACCAAAAGGAGTCAAAAGCATAAAAATATAATTACATTAGGAGAAAGGTAGTGAGTTAAAGATTATTATTCTGTATTTTGTATATTCAATACAATAGCCATCTAGCACGTGCTCATGAAAGGTATCTGGGATTACTATAGGAAAAAAAGATTGAAATCATCACCTCAGTGAATAGTTGCAATAAAAAAGGCAAGAAAGATATTTGATTGTACTGGCACATGTATAGTATGGAGAGAAAAGGATGATATTTTCACTGGTAGAAGTCATTTGTATTACACTCTGCTTGGAGAACTGGTTAGAGATCCGGCGTCAGATTCATAAGGGTATTTAGGTGTCTAAAGATGCAGATATGCACTTAGTGGGATTTACAAAAAGCACCTAAGTGAGGTAGCTGCCAAAATACCTGTGTAAATTTGGCTCTTAGTCACAATAGAATATCGTTGCCTTGCAGTATGAGGTACATAACAACATACTGGGCTAGATGGGCCTTTGGTCTGTCCCAAAATCCTGTCTCCAACAGTGGCCAGTACCTGAGCTTCAGGAGGAGTGTACAGAACAGGGTAATTTTGGAGACACCCACTCCTGTCTTCCCCTCCCAGCCTCTTACAGTCAGAGGTTTAGGGTCAACTGACTATATGATTTTATGAAAATATGCTAATGAGTGTGAATATAATGTAACTAGAATATGCTTCATGCAAAAAGTCTCTTGTAAGGTATCATTACAAAGCTTATAATCTACTGAGTGTGGTAATCCTGTTTGTATAAATGTATCACTCTTGTATCTGAAACTAGAAATATGAAATATAACTCTGATGTCCTATTGTAATTATGCAAAGTGTGGGCCATTAATGGTGGTTTGGAATCTTGATGGCTTCCATCAACCAGGACAATTGACTGTGGATGGCTCTGTTTGCTTGCAAGCCTTCCTATGAGTCAGGCTGGGAGGAATAAGGGCTTGGAGTCTTACAGTACATGTAATCATGTCACCTGAACTGGAATCCATCTTTAACCTGGTGCTTTTCCATTTAGAAGGAGAGGTGGGAATCCAGAGAGGAACAAAGGATTCCCGCCTCGTGCAAAAGATATATAAGGGAACAGAACAAAGGTGGCTGCAATCATGAGAAATCCCCTAGCTACCACCTGAGCTGGAACAGGGGAAAGGATTGTGCCCAGACTAGGAAGGCGTCCAGTCTGTGATAGAAGCTTATTGAAACATCTGAAGGCGAGGTTTTATCTGTATTCAGTTTTCTTACTGTACTAGGCTTAGACTTGTGTTTTATTTTATTTTGCTTGGTAATTCACTTTGTTCTCTCGGTTATTACTTGGAACCACTTAAATCCTACTTTTTGTATTTAATAAAATCACTTTTACTTATGAATTAACCCAGAGTATGCATTAATACCTGGGAGGACAAACAGCTGTGCATCTCTATCAGTGTTCTAGATGGTGAACAATTTATGAGTTTACCCTGCATAAGCTTTATACAGGGTAAAATGTATTTATTTGGGGTTTGGACCCCATTGGGAGCTGGGCATGTGAGTGTTGGAAACAGGAACACTTCTTAAGCTGTTTTCAGTTAAGCCTGCAGCTGTTGGGGGACGTTGTTCAGACCTGGGTCCGTGTTTGTAGCAGGCAAGCATGTCTGGATCAAACTGGGCAAGGTTCTGGAGTCCCAAGCTGGCAGGGAAAATGGGATAGAAGTAGTCTCAGCACATCAATTGACAGTGCCCAAGGGGTTTCTGTGATCCAACGCATCACAACACCCACTCCTGTCTTCCCCTCACAGCCTCTTACAGTCAGAGGTTTAGGGTCACCTGAAACAGATTCCATCCCTGACCATTCTGGCTAATAGCCATTGATGGATCTATCCTCCGTGAACTTATCTAGTTTGTTTTGAGACCAGTTTTACGTTTGACCACCACAACATCCCATGACAATGAGTTCCATAGGTTAATTGTGGGTTGTGTGAAAAAGTATTTCCTCTTGTTTGTATTAAACCTGCAGCCTATTAATTTCATCCACTGACTCCTGGTTTTTGTATTGTGAGAAAGCATAAATAACACTTCTCTATTCACTTTTTCCACACCGTTCATGATTTTATAGATCTCTGTCATATCCCCCATTAATCATCTCTTTTCCGAGCTGACCAGACCTAATTGTTTTAGTCTTTCCTCGTGTAGCAGCCATTCCATATCCTTGATCATCATTGTTGCCTTCTCTGAAACTTTTCCAATTCCACTCTAGCCTCTTTGAGTGGGTCAATCAGAACTGGACACAGTATTCAAGGTGTGGGTGCACCATGGATTTATATAGTTGCATTGTGATGCTGGCAGACCAGGTGCCAGCTCATGCCAGAGCCCCAGACCAATTCACTTGAGAATTAGTATAGATCAAAGTGATTGGTAAATGTATAAGAGTGTTTTTGGTGTTTAAACTTCATGAAAACTAATGGGACATTACTTGCATTGTTTTCGCTTATCTGTATCCTATTATAATGCAGTAGCAAACATTTACATTGTGTAAAACACCTGTAATTAAATAACCCATCAATGAGAAAGAAACCTCGTGGAATGCAAATGAAGAACTATAGCAGAAAAGTGCTGATTTCAAAGCAAGTGATCATTGTGTGTGATGATCAGAGGTGAAAGACTCAAAAAAATGCATTCTTCACTCTGTCAAAGGAAAAGCCCATGTGGGTACTGACACCGTCAGCTTGTTTTCTGTGAGAAGCTACAAGTATGGATTCAAGGAAAGATCCTGCATCTCCGGACTGTTTAGAATCTAACAGAGTGGAATAACTGAATGAGAAGATGGAGATGCCAGAGTTATTCGGGTAGCCTGGAGAGACTTTTGGGAAACTGGCAGATTACTACATCTATGCTACCATTTGAAATTATATGTACATGTGAGTCACAGTTTATAATTTGCCTACTTTAACCCCTCAAACTGGACTTTGTGATAGAGTTATTGTCTGGGTAGCAAGATAGACTGGAGAAGTTAAGGGGATTGTCTGTGACTCCATGGTAAGACAGGTAAAATGATCCAAGAGTTCACATTTGTTACTGGTTTGGTGAAATCTAATTATAGAACATATCACCAGTTTGGGGTGTCTGCCCTGTTTTCTGACAGTCTGCCCTGAGGTAGACACTCATGGTCACGTGAGCCACTCCAGACAGCATGACAACCGCTATATTTTCTCTCTCTCTCTTAATAGTTCCTAACATTCTGTCAGGCTTTTTGACTGCTGCTGGGCATTGAGCTGACATTTTCAAAGAACTATCCACAATGACTCCAAGATCTTTCTTGAATCATAACAGCTAATTTAGACCCCATCATTATATATGTATAGTTAGGGTTATTTTTTCCAGTGTGCATTACTTTGCATTTATCAACATTGAATTTCATCTACCATTTGTTGCCCAGTCACCCAGTTTTGTGAGATCACCCTGTAGTTCTTTGCAGTCAGCTTTGGACTTAACTGTCTTGAATAATTTTGTATCATCTGCAGACTGCCACTTCAGTGTTCATTCTGATTTCCAGACCATTAATGAATATGTTGAACAGCACAGGTCCCAGTACAGATCAATGGGGGACACCGCTATTTACTTCGCTCCACTGTGAAAACTGACCATTTATTCTTACCCTTTGTTTCCTATTTTTAACCAGTTACTGATCCACGAGAGCACCTTCCCTCTTATCTCATGACTACTTAGTTTCCTTAAGAGTCTTTGGTGACAGACTTTGACAAAACCTTTCTGAAAATCCAAAAATCACCCTCAAAGAAGTCTAATATATTGGTGAGGCATGACTTCCCTTTACAAAAGCAGTGTTGACACTTCCGACATATCAGCCACATAAATGAACAGAATTATTCTCTTTTTTACTATAGTTTCTACCAATTTGCCCAGTACTGAAGTTAGGCTCACCTTTTTAAAAAAATGGTGTTACTTTAGCTACCTTCCAGTCATCTGGTACAAAGGCTTGTTTCAGCAATAGGTTACATACCAGAGTTAGTAGCTCTGCAATTCCATATTTGAGTTCCTTCAGAACTCTTGGGTGAATACCATCTGGCCCTGGTGATTTATTATTGTTTATCAATTTGTTCTAAAACCTCCTCTATTGACACACACAAAAAAGACTAGCTCTGATGGAGATATCTCCCCCACATCCTCTGCAATAAAGACAGATGCAAGGAATTCATTTAGCCTCTCTAGAACAGTCTTGTCTTCCTTTAGTGCTTCTTTAGCACCTTTGTCTTCTAGGAGCCCCACTGGTTGTTTAGCAGGGTTCCTGCTTCTGATGTACTTAAAATTCTTACTATTAGATTTTTGCATCTTTAGCTCCTCAAATTCTTTCTTGGTCTTCCTTGTCATACTTTTACACTTAATCTGCCAGAGTTTGTGCTCCTTCCTATTATACTTATTAGGTTTTGACTTCCACATTTTAAGGGATGCCTTTTTGACTCTAATAGCCTCCATTACTTTGCTTTTTAGCCATGATGGCATTCTTTTGATCATTTAGTTTAACCAAGATTAATCATGTTTTAAAATTGAGCCCTAAGGAAAAGTTATGGGTGTTTGGATTTATTCTTATTGTAGAGAAAGGAGATCACTAAATTACTTTGGGGGTAACCTAATTTAAAATTTTCAGTTATCAAAACTTGACAAAAGTGATTATGATAAATTGTTCAGGTGGATGAAAAATGCAAAAAAACAATCTAAGTATAAGAAAATGAGTTCTAGCTAGGACACATCAATGGAAATATGTCACACAAAGGATAACATACACATACATTTGTTCAGTAAGTTACCAGAAGGAGCATGCAAAGAAAAATCTGCCTAAATAAGAGAAAAGTGATTAAAGACTATTGTGGAAAACAAAAAGGTAGATCAGCCAAAAAGTATGCAGCCATCAGGATGCAAATGGCCTTTTTCTCTTCCTGAACCAGATACCCAAAAGTGTGTACAGACATTACCTTCCTTTTAACTGGATCGCTAGTGCTATGCTAATGGAAGTCCAACCACTTTGTTCACTTCACTTGCCCTGACCCCAACTCGTGGATTCCATATAATTAATTGAATTGAATTAATCCCTCTTTATAGCAGGAGCTGAAATATTGCCCATTGGGGATTACTTTGGCTTTTCCTCTCTCATTGTAAGATTAGCTAGCATGTCTTCAGAGGACTCATGACAACAACAAAAAAAAAAAAAAGCTATAAAAATTATGAAAGCAAGTGAATGAATTCCTGGACTGGCAGATTCGTGTGCAGACAACTGTACCATGACTTATTGTCATTAACTGCACTGATGTCACAGGCAGTTGTAAAATCTCCTCAGTTGCAGAGGCAGAATGCTTTGGCAATCAGAGTACAGCTATTAATGCCAAAGTGTTAAATGAAATTATTTCTTTAGATCTACAAACAGTTCTGCTCATTAAAAACATTACAATATTTTAAATGTGTTGAAGCACATACTTTGGGGGTTTCAGCTTGCCGGTTCAACGTGATCTTTTCTCCTTACTTCCCATGTGTTGTTGATTATAATATGCATTTTGCATCTCTGAAAGTTGGAATAAAAACATTTCCCTAAAAACAAAGAGAAAAATACCATGTTATTTCTTCAGCACTTCACAATCTGCTCATTCTCTTTGGGAAATCCTCTTCATTATTATGCAGCACAAATCCTATCCAGCATGCAAACCCAAGCCTGTAACCCTTGTTTCAAAAGTAACAGAAATGCTTAGATTTGAACTAAAGTTTGTTTTGTTTTTTGACTGTGGAATAGCCTCTGTAAAGGCAATGCAGTTAGAGCATTGTGCCCACAACAAAACTGTGTTACAGTAAGGTTGAGGTTGCAGGCACATATCAGTGATTTGTCTTTAAAACCATTATAGTTAAAGACTAAAAACAAAAAACTACCAAGCTCAGAAAATTCAGAGATAAGTTAACCTTACAAGAAAACCAAACTCTCTCCTAAAAAGCCTCACTCCACCATGTGAGACACTCTCTCCTGGGAGGTATTCTGTCAATTAACCACTGCACCAAGAGATGGCAAGAGGAAAGAAGAAAAAAAAATAATCTAGCTTAATTTGAAAATAAGAAAAGGAAACATTTTGTACAGTTGAGATACTCAAAATCAGCTTTTAAAAGAAGCTGTTTTTGATTAATACTTTTTAAATTGCTCCAAAATTGAGGGATGATATTGTTCATTTTAAAAAGTCATCATCTACCTTAAGTTTTTTTTAAGAATTGCTTTAAGAAACTCGTGGGGTGGGGGAGGGGGTCCTCCACATTTATAGTATCAGAGCTAGACATTTGACAGAGCAATTTAAATATCTGTAAGGCAATACAGGGGGTTTTGGAGAGGCACAATAAATAATGGCATAGGTTACCGGTGTAGTCACAGATAAAGCCTTTCGAGGATTTCTTGTTTTTTTAAATCCCCATAGAGCATGGATTGCTGTGACTTTTAAGAAGTGTGTCAGACTTGCAGTTCCCAGGGGGGCCCCCACTTTGCAAGAGCAGTGAAATCCCATTGCCTGGTATAAGAGCAAGAGCCAACAACTGCTTTTAAACCTTTGAGTATTGTTAAAAAAAAAAAATCAAGTATTTCTTTCATATCTGGTGTCAGAATTAATGATCAATCCCTAATTGGTAGCTATAAACACCTCCAACGGGAAGGGTTTTTGAAAAGGATATGAAGCTTGGAAAATGCTTTGAAATGCCTAAAATAGACTGATTGGGGGGTCCTGGTGGTTGGCTTCTCAGAATCCCAGTTTGTTGGGCCTTAGCAGATCCCATGTAAGTGTGTTTAGTCTTTATGAAATGCCTGTAAATTGCTGCATGCATTAATCTCACTTATAATATCTGAAATGTAGCCATGTTAGTCTGTATCCACAAAAACAGCGAGGAGTCCGGTGGCACCTTAAAGACTAACAGTTAGTCTTTAAAGTGCCACCGGACTCCTCGCTGTTTTTATAATACCTGTAACCCATGTTTTGGGTTATACTTGAGTGTGTTCTGTAACTGCAAAAATGTTTGCTCTGAAACTCTAAAGCCAGTCAGAAAAGAAACATCACCAAATGTGAAATACCGGTTTCTAGCCATAAGGAGTGGTTATTGCTGGACCATCAGGAAGGCCTGTTGACTCCAAATGGGCCATTGTAAGTCATCAAAGAACAAAGACTTTGTTAATTGCTCCTGGCACACCCATGAAGAATGGGGAAATGCTCATCCCATCAAGCTTGGCCTTGAGGGAGCTGGGGATAAAAATCCCTTACCAGAAGGAATTAGGGTCTTTTTATGCTGTTTGGACTCTAAGGGACAAAGATTCTTTAACATAAGCAAGAGATCCCCTAGATTAGCCCAAAAGGATTTATAGCGTTGGTATATTTCAGCAGCTCTATCACAATTTGAAAACTAAGACTGTATCTCATTTGTATTACCAGTTTTAACCTTCTAAATAACCCTCAGTTCTTTTTCTTTGTTAATAGATCCTGAGTTAGCTTATTTATAGGATTGGCTCCAAGCGTTGTCTTGTGTGTGAGATATAAGGTGCAAGGTTACTTGGGGAAAGTGATTGGTTCCTTTGGGATTGGGAGTAACCTGACTATTGTTTCAGAGTGGTAGCCATGTTAGTCTGTATCAGCAAAAACAACGGGGAGTCCACAACCCACGAAAGCTTATGCCCAAATAAATGTGTTAGTGTCTAAGGTGCCACAAGGACTCCCCACTGTTTTTGCTGAATATTGTTGTGATCTTTGGTGTAAAAGTGACCATCTATCACAGAGTCAAGCTTGCCTGGGTGGCAATGTAGAATGCCCAAGAAGACTGTCTGTGACTCCATGTTAAGGCTGTCTAGTGCCTGAGGAGTTTACAGGTGTTACGTGGTTGGTGAAATCTAAGTACAGATCTCACAACCAGTTTGGGGTTTGTGCCTTGGTTCTTAACAATCTGCCCTGAGTTTGGTATTCTCACTTGTGAGCCACTCCAGTCAGCAGGACTTTAATTATCTCCCTTTTCAGCATATATCCCACAATGATCTTGCCTGGTTTACAGCAAAATCTCAGCATCTCTCTAGCTAACAATGCATTTAATAGAATAAAATCACTCTCTCATTATTACCAACCAGAGTTCATGAAAATTCCTATTATAATTGTGCAGTTACTGTGCATTACTAATTGACCATTGTATCTGCCCATTAGCAACAATGACACTGATTGATGTCTGGATGCTATACAAGGATACTTAATCACAGTATTTGTTTTCTTTTAGAAAGTCAGCACCAATAGTAAGTTATGGCATTTTATTGACCACAAGCATATTCATACTGAAGAATCAGCTCATCATAAAGCAAGTTGTAGACACAGAAAATCACTTTATTCATTCCACATTCTTGCAGCGCATGCGATATAAACTATCAAATAATCTAGCTGCTAGATATGAGCAGGTCATGATTCCTATATGCTCAATCTGTTATTACCTGTCTGACGAGGAAGGCCTTTGGGTAATTATTTCTTTTTGCTTTTTCCAGCATTACACCAGAAATGCTATCCGTATAGTACGGACGGTATTTCCATTATAAGCCTCTATTTTTACGTATCTGTAACTTTCCAGATAAACAGCATGTCAGATGAAAATATATTTCTATTCTCATCCCAATCGTTTATTCCCCCACATGAAGAACTGTTGGTAAGATTTCACAGAAACATAAAAAAGCATTTGCAGCAGCTAAGATGCTTTTCATACTTTTTCTTTTTAAACATACTTAGCTAAATTAAGATTGTGACTTTATTTTAAAAAGATTAACCTTGTTTAGTCAAAGCTAATGATTTCCCCTATGGGTGACACCTTCAGTGTCTCTTAGCAACAAAGGGTTGTAACAAATTTCTGAAATTTACCAGACGCCTTAGTAAAAGAACATATGGTATTTTGACGTGTATTGGAATCCTGGCTCCACAGTAGTCAATGGAAAGACTCCCATTGACTTCAACAAGGACCAGAATTTCAGCCAGTGTGTTTTGCAGGAGCGTAGCCACGGGTGGGCCTGGATGGGCAGTGGCCCACCCACTTAGCATCGAGATCCACCCAAATCTGAGCAGGGGTATAGTGCTGTCAGAGGCCTAGAGTGTCACCAGGGCATCTGAAATCCAGGATGGAGCTATGCACCTGCCTTTCAGAAAGCTATGCTCTGGCATCTGCCTTGCCATTTTATGAGCTACCCCATTCATGTGCCCAGCTTGGCAAGTGAAGCCTTGTGTCTAGGGGCACTAAGGCTAGGAAGGTGTGGGGGTTAGGGGAGAAGCTGAGCTAGCACAATCTCTCATTACCCATCTACCCAAAAGTCAGGGCCCACCCAGATTTCCACTCCTAGCTATACATCACATCGAAGAGGTGACCAATTGGCTACTTTGGCCAACTAACAGCCCAGAGAGTTCTAAAATGTGGCTTAAGTATGTCAGTCTCTTAATACAGAAATGAAAATGGGGAAGGGTACAGGGCCCAGAATATAATGCTCTGAGCAGAAAGCAAGGTAGAATGGGTGAAACTGGGGAAGAGAAGGGAAGTGGTAGATAATGAAAAATGGCAAAGGGAGATGGGTGAGAGGATTAGAGAGATTGAGAAATGAGAGGGGAAAAGGTGCATGGAAGAGAAAGAAACAAAGAGGGAAGACTACAATGCAAGAGATTTGACAATAGAAATGGATCAGAAAACTGGAGTGTGGAAATTGAACATACTTCTAAAGTATCAAAAAGGAGGAAAACAATTAAAAAGTAAAAATGAGAGAGGAAGAATGAGAAAAGTTAGATCATGAAGATTAAAGAGGGATGAATCATAGAATATGAGGGTTGGAAGGGACCTCAGGAGGTCATCTAGTCCAACCCTCTGCTCAAAGCAGGACCAATCCCCAACTAAATCATCCCAGCCAGGGCTTTGTCAAGCCTGACCTTAAAAACCTCTAAGGAAGGAGATTCCACCACCTCCCTAGGTAACCCATTCCAGTGCTTCACCACCCTCCTAGTGAAAAAGTTTTCCTAATATCCAACCTAAACCTCCTCCACTGCAACTTGAGACCATTACTCCTTGTTCTGTCACCTGGTACAACTGAGAACAGTCTAGATCCATCCTCTTTGGAACCCCCTTTCAGGTAGTTGAAAACAGCTATCAAATCCCCCCTCATTCTTCTCTTCGGCAGACTAAACAATCCCAGTTCCCTCAGCCTCTCCTCATAAGTCATGTGCTCCAGCCCCCTAATCATTTTTGTTGCCTTCAGCTGGACTCTTTCCAAATTTTTCCACATCCTTCTTGTAGTGTGGGGCCCAAAACTGGACACAGTACTCCAGATGAGGCCTCACCAATGTCTAATAGCGGGGAATGATCATGTCCCCCGATCTGCTGGCAATGCCCCTATTTATACAGCCCAAAATGCCATTAGCCTTAGTGGCAACAAGGGCACACTGTTGACTCATATCCAGCTTCTCGTACACTGGAACCTCTAGGTCCTTTTCTGCAGAACTGCTGCCTAGTCATTCGGTCCCTAGTCTGTAGCAGTGCATGGGATTCTTCCGTCCTCAGTGCAGGACTCTGCATTTGTCCTTGTTGAACCTCATCAGATTTCTTTTGGCACAATCCTCTGATTTGTCTAGGTCCCTCTGTATGCTATCCCTACCCTCCAGCATATCTACCACATCTCCCAGTTTAGTGTCATCTGCAAACTTGCTGAGGGTGCAGTCCAGGCCATCCTCCAGATCATTAATGAAGATATTGAACAAAACCAGCCCCAGAACCGACCCTTGGGTCACTCCACTTGATACCTGCTGCCAATTAGACATGGAGTCATTGATCACTACCTGTTGAGCCCGACGACCTAGCCAGCTTTCTATCCACCTTATAGTCCATTCACCCAGCCCATACTACTTTAACTTGCTGGCAAGAATACTGTGGGAGACCGTGTCAAAAGCTTTGCTAAAGTCAAGCAATATCACGTACACTGCTTCCCCTCATCCACAGAGCCAGTTATCTCGTCACAGAAAGCAATTAGGTTAGTCAGGCATGACTTGCCCTTGGTGAAAGCATGCCGACTGTTCCTGATCACTTTCCTCGCCCTAAGTGCTTCAGAATTGATTCCTTGAGGACCTGCTCCATGATTTTTCCAGGGACTGAGGTGAGGCTGACTGACCTGCAGTTCCCCGGATCATCCTCCTCCTCCCCTTTTTTAAAGATAGGCACATTATTAACCTTTTTCCAGTCATCCGGGACCTCCCCAGATCGCCATGAGTTTTCCAAGATAATGGCCAACGGCTCTGCAATCACATCCGCCAACTCCTTTAGCACCCTCGGATGCAGCGCATCTGGCCCCATGGACTTGTGCTCATCCAGCTTTTCTAAATAGTCCTGAACCACTTCTTTCTCTGCAGAGGGCTGGTTACCTCCTCCCCATGCTGTGGTACCCAGTGCAGCAGTCTGGGAGCTGACCTTGTTCGTGAAGACAGAGGCAAAAAAAGCATTGAGTACATTAGCTTTTTCCACATCCTCTGTCACTAGGTTGCTTCTCTCATTCTGTAAGGGGCCCACACTTCCCTTGACTTTCTTCTTGTTGCTAACATACCTGAAGAAAGCCTTCTTGTTACTCTTAACATCTCTTGCTAGCTGCAACTCCAGGTGTGAATTGGCCTTCCTGATTTCACTCCTGCCTGCCTGTGCAACATTTTTTTATACTCCTCCCTGGTCATTTGTCCAGTCTTCCATTTCTTGTAAGCTTCTTTTTTGTGTTTACGATCAGCAAGGATTTCACTGTTAAGCCAAGCTGGTCGCCTGCCATATTTACTATTCTTACTACATATTGGGATGGTTTGTTCCTGCAACCTCAATAAGGATTCTTTAAAATGCAGCCAGCTCTCCTGGCCTCCTTTCCCCCTCATGTTATTCTCCCAGGGGATCCTGCCCATCAGTTCCCTGAGGGAGTCAAAGTCTGCTTTTCTGAAAGAGTAGTCCGCTTTTTTTTTTTTTTTTTTTTAATAAATCAGTTAAATATTTTGTAATGAGTTCACATGACAGAACAATTAGCCTATGGAAAAACAGAAAAGTATAAAGAAGAGGGTACACCAAGGTGAAATGGAGAAAGCAGACTGAATGCAGCAAAAGATAAGAACAAACACAAGGGGTAGGCATAGCACAGCTGGTAACACTTTATTCTGTTACAGAAAGTTTGATACTGAAATACAATAGAATAAACATAAGTGGTTACAATTGTTCATCATATCAAGAGACAGGATTGTGTAAAGGAGGTGGGGGGCTTTGGAGACTTGAGATGTTATTTCCATAGTGGGGGGCAGATCTACTGTAGAATAAAATGTTTTGAATGTGGTTGTGCTGCAGTCTTGCTTAGTTTTAAGTCAGTTTTCATCGGAGTACCTATGTCCACTTCAAGTTTGAGGGTTTAGGTGTGATTTTTATTTTTTGTATTTTTTGAAGTGAGAGAAAACACACAAGCCACTAGCCAGTTTTTCTAAACCAGAATTCCAGATAAATACCAGCTAAATATTTAATATTTTGCATAAACTCTTTGTCCTAAATATCTCATTAAATCTTCAACTACAGGAAATTCCATCTTGTACTATAGTATTTTCTACTTATATGACCACCTGCTCCCAAGTTGTCCCTTCTATTTTAGTCTACATGCTGCCACATATAAACTTGGGGACATACTGCTGAAATAAAGTAAGGCAGCTTGAAGCCAGTCAATATAAATTAGGTGTGACCCTCACATTGACAGAGTGGCCCTTTATGCAAAGTTGGGCATCCCAGCCACAGTGCTATTATAGATGATTTACCTTTAAGAGGGGAGACAGTTACTGTTTAAAATCAAATGTTATATTTGTCAGACTCCAAGAAACGTTAGCTCCGGTTTAATAGAACAAGCACGTCTGGCGTGGTAACAGAGGAATATATATATTAAAAAAGCAAAATGTTTAACATCTTTTCAGAGCTAAGGTGCCTTATGAAAAACAGCCTGCCAGCAGCCTGGTACATCTAGGCCAAGAAGACACACACTATCCATGGCTCAGGAGAGTAAGAAGCTATTTGCACAGCAAGTGATTTTTCAGTAAGGACCCCCTATGATATCCCCACTTGTAAATGAGGAAGTGGATCTTGGATCTACACGTGCATGGCTCTGATGAGACACAAATTGTTGGTGGTGGTGCTGTGCTGATTCCTCTCTGTGCAGAGCCCTGATGAGAGACAGAGCATGACACACCACTTATAGATTCAGTGCTATAAAGGCGTAAATAATTGAAAGCTTTTTGATATTATTAGGCCTTCTTATAGCACATCTTCAATAAATAATTCATAGGGATCTTTAGAAAGTCTTGCTCCATACCTTAAGCCACTCTCAGTTTTGCTTATTATCCATCTAGATCATTGGCAATTGTGTACATGCTCTTTCCATATGATGTGTTTATTGTGCTAAGGGGGGTTTGTTTTATGCAGTTGTAACTCTTTTGGAATCTGTACATGTCTAATGCCTACAATTGCCATTATTTGAGTTAATAGCTAATGTATCTCCAGCATTCAGTGCTTCCTCATTGTTATTTAATTCAGGCTTCAGATTCTGCAGTTCCTTCCCCTTGTTTATTGGATAATTCATCTGATTCTCACAAGTGTTGTAGAATATCTCAGTCCTCATAGTCAGGTGACATCTGACACAGGTAGCATCCTCAGACAGCCAGATTAGATCTAGTTTAATTAACCTCTTATATTGTATGGTCTCTTGAAAACCATTTTTTAAAAAGGCATAATTTTGCTTTTAACATCTTTTAAATATTAACATCTTATTTATTATTAATTATCATCCTTCATGTTATGCAGAATAATTTACCTAGTTAGAAATTCCTTTCTAGCTTAAAAATGTGCTGTGAAGCTCCTACACGCTGTTGCATTTCCTTCACTCACCACCCTCTCTAGTCTAATTTCTTCTGATCTGTTTACTAGAACCAAATCATGCGCCCATTCAAATCAGTAGGCATTTTGCCATCTACTTGAGTGAAAGCAAAAACTGGCCAAGGAAGGTTTATTTTATTGGTTTTAGACTTAACTCCACCATGGTGGTTGTTTCTTTTCCACTGCATTTCTTCTCTAATCTAGATTTTGCCATGTTTTACATCCTGTATGGATGGCTTCACTTGTCAGCCACTTCAAACAGAAAAGTTTCATTCTGTTAATACTTGGTGATAAAAGTTTCGGAATTATTTTCTTTTGACAACTCTCTTACTAATTCTTGTTGCCTTTTTTTCCCAATTATCTTATAAAAAATGTGAAGGAGCAACATATAATGGGGTGATTAGTCAAAACAGAGAGGATCAAACACAGGGTTTCAAATAAATTTTATGGAGGGGAAAAACCAGTTTCCAAATGTTCTGTAATCAGCAGTATACTAGCCTCTGGAAAGAAAGGGCCTAGAAGTGCGGCAACATCCAGCCTCAACAAAAGAGTAAGGAGTATACATAAGTGATTGTCTTAAAATACTGCGTTTGCAATTTGACTTGTTTTGATCATATGTTTTGCTATAGCCTGGATAGGTCTCCGATTACTTGCACACATTGTATCCACTGCATTCTTGCATATACCATACTTTAAAGTTTTGCCTGGTTCTGAATTTGGCACCAATATCCTCGCCCTCTTTGGGCGTGCAGAGGTGAGGGAAGCAATGTTTTTAGTCTTGACCCAAGGCAACAGAAATAGTTAAGCCATAATTGGTTGAAATAACCCATATTTTCAGAGTCTCTAATCCAAAACCAACTTACTAATTCAAAAGTTTTGGCAGATAGTTGTTTTGTTTGTTTAAAGCCGTATGTTTGAGTTCCTTAGAAATTTTACAGCATCACATTGTGCTGAACATACTGACATTCAGGACCAACCATTCAGCGAATCTTGTCCTGCCTCTAAATTTGCAACTATACATATTTGCATGTGCAGTTCCTTGTGAAAGCATTACTGCTTTTGTGTACACCTGAGTAAATGTACACAGAAGATAGCTGGGTTCTTAATTACCACATTTATACATGCAAATATCTTTTATATGCTTGAATGCTTTCATTGAAAGTCCAAGTTTAGAGTGACCGTATTTCCCAAAGGGAAAATGGGACACTGCATGGGGCTAGCCCACGCGAGACTGCATGGGGCTAGCCTGAGCCCTGCCTCTGTCCGTCTCCCCCACCCCCTGTATGAGACTGGGCAGGAGATGCTGCTAACCCCCGCACATTCTGCCACACCCCACTTTAACAAAAAGCATGCATTTCTCCAGTTTTCTCTTGCCAACTGATCAAGTTAGCAAGAGCAAATGGGACAAACACCCACTTTTGCCAAAACAGTTGGGACAGGGCTAAAAATTAAAGGGGCTGTCCCAGCCAAAACAGGACATATGGTCACCCTGTGCAAGTTGAAACACTATTGTTATGGGATCCCCGGGGTGCAGCTTGGGAGCGCTGTGCCCCCTTAACTCTCCAGCCTGTCCTGTTTCTCACAATGCTTTGCTAGTGACAAGTAGCAAACCCCTCCAAGTGCTGTTATCACTCAGCACAACCACCTGTGGAGCCCCACATCCAACTATATTGCATGAATGCTCCCAGAGCCACTCAATCACACAGAAAGGCACCAGTCAAATCCCCCCCACTCCCAGCACTGTACCTCAGGAATATACCCTCTAATAAACCAAATTTATTAATTGGTTCACCACTTCGATGGAAAGTAGATATACACCAGCCTTTGTAAGCCTGAGCAGACACCTTTACCAAACACTTCAGGCAAACCCCTGGATAAAGATAAACAGTTAAACGAATTTATTGACTACAAAAGATAGATTTTAAGTGATTATAGGTGATAGGCAAAAAGTCAGAGTTTGTTACTGAAAGAAAAGAAAATATAAGCATGCAGTGTAAACTCTTAACCCGATTAGACTGGACAACATCTAGATTAAGCAGTTTCTCTCACCCCACTGTATATTACCGTCCTTAATATACAGGTTTGCCCCTTAAACTTGGGCCAGTCTCCTCTGTTGGAGTCTTCAGTCTGAGTGTCTTTATTGCTTGCAGCACAGGTGGGGGCAGGAGAAAGTGGCCACATGCTGGGCCTGTGTTCTGTTTTATACCCTTAGTCCATGTGCTTGGAGAACACAAGTCCAGGCAGGTCTTGTGAGCCTTGCTGAGTCCCCAGGCAAGTTTGAGCAATTCCCCTGGTGTGGCCTTATGCATGTGAGTCATTGAATCGTAGCTCCCTTGCTGGACAATAGCTGTTGATGTGTTGGACACATGCCGTGGCGTTGGTTACTTTCCTTGGCACTGTCAAGAGAGTTATCTGGGCACGTCCCAAACCCACAGCATATTTTAGTGGCAACCATACAGCACATTCTCATAACTTCATATGCATTTGGATGGAACAATGGATTTCAGCAGATCATAACCTTTTCCCATGGTACCTCACATGGCATTCTTTATATGCAAGATCACAATTATATGTAAATGAGGACTATGGGGGTTACAGGGTGCTCCCCCATGGTATAGAATGTCACAATGAGTTAAAAAAAGTTATGGACCAGTAAGTATATGCAGATCACACAGATTGTCTGGAAAATCTACCATTTATAATTAATTCTGTGGTCTTATTGTGCGTTATGTACAATGCAGCTAGACACTCAAGCCAGATTCTGACCCCCTGCTATGGCCCTTTTGCATCTCTCTGCCACAGACCTTGTGTGCTATAACCCACTTCAATCCTTCCCTAGAGTGGGGGAATCCCTAGGTGGCATAGAATAGCTATGTCGGGGCTGGTGAATTGGCCCTTGGGAATCTGATTGCAACACATTTGAAGCTTCTTGTTGCCATCTGAAGTTCTGTAGAACTTTGCCTGTCCATAAGAACGGCCATACTGGGTCAGATGAAAGGTCCATATAGCCTAGTATGCGGTCTTCTGACAGTGGCCAAAGCCAGGTGCTTTGGGGAAAAATGAACAGAACAGATAATCATCAAGTGATCCATCCCCATCACCCATTCCCAGCTTCTGGCAAAACAGAGGCCAGGGACACCAGCTCTGCCCATGCTGGCTAATAGCCATTGATGGACCTATCCTCCATGAACTTATCTAGTTCCTTTTTGAACTTTATTATACTCTTGGCCTTCACAACATCCTCTGGCAAGGAGTTCCACTGGTTGACTGTCCATTGTGTGAAAAAAAATACTTCCATTTATTTTAAACCTGCTGCCTATTATTCCTCTCTTGTTGAGCTTTGCATCACCCTCCAGCCCCCTTGCTATTCTGCAATTTTTTCCCTCCCTCATTCTCATCTCAGCTTCTCACACAATCACCTTTGTCTTTTTCCAAGCAGCCTCCTATACTCATCCACAAAATCCTCACTCTGTTTGCATTTAAGTCCCTCTTAAAAGACACACACCTGCCAAGCTGCCTACAGTGAGCCTAGTTCAATTCTAATAAAAGCCCCTAATTATTATTGTTCTCCTTCCCCTAACTTCCGTTTACTTGTCTGTTTGTCCTCAGAGTGTGAGCTTCTCTGGGCAGGGACCATCCCTTCTTGGATATCTGGAAAGTGCCTAGCACCTTCAGAGTGCTATTACTACTACTACATCCCTAGTTAAAAAAAAAAAAAAAAGATCTCTGGCTTAAATGAAAGCAGAAAACCAGAAATACAGAAGCAGTAATTATAAATAGATCAGCACGAAGAACATTACTAACATTAACAATTAACCAGGAAGACACATCTGTCTAGCAGACCGCTCCAACTTGGACCCAAATGAGCCATTTCATACCATTCGTAACAAAACCACTCTGCCACAGATGTCTGGTGTGAGCTTGGGCAAATCACAATCTCTGTGCTTCAGTCCCACATCTTTAAAATTAGGATTAATTCTAGATCCTTTATCTATCTTCTTTGTTTAGTCTGTGCCCTGAAGAGGTCACAGGCTATCTCTTACTATGTATCAGTGCCTAGCACAATAGGGACATGATCTTGGTTGGACTGCTAGGTGCTACTGTAATAAAAACAAAACAAGTAGTATGTGCATTAAGTACAGAATAAAACCTTTTATTTATATCCCATTGAGTCATGCTACATATTTGAAATAATGGTCTGTTTTTACTATCTCTCATACAAATAAACTCCTATTTCACTTAATTATATCTGAACAGATAAAGGCAGAAACGCATGGGGTGGGGAAGCACGTTATTTCTTAAACATGAGGAAGGAAGACAGTGATTTTCCAATGCCCAAGAATAGTTTATATACATTAGGTCTGTTTCAGCAGCAGCCTGGCAAGAATCCTGTAGTACCAGACGTGCCTTAATTCAAAGAGCAATTAATGCACTTGTTCAGATGCTTGTACTAAACATAGAGTGGATATTCAGTGCCACATTGTCTTGAAAGAGACAGCAAGAGCTCTATGTAAAACTAAATGTTACTTACCCTATGCCTTTATTAGTCTAACTCTCATTAATCACAGTTAGTGGGTCTGGTATACTGGAGACATAATGGGATGATGAATACTGTCTCGGGACAATGCTACAGTCTCAGGAAATTAGCTAGAGCCTTACTAGCATTCACTTGCTCTTTTTATTGGTTTTGAGCAGTACTTTCCTCTAAAAACTAACTCATCTCTGTGGAAAAATCATTGTATGAGAAACAAGCCAAAGGATTGGGGATATTTTTAATCCCATTTCTGAAAGACAGTGTTTGAGCCAATTGTTGACGATTCCTACTGAAGACTAGGAGAGTCAAGAGAGCTCAGCAACCCCAAGGATTAGGCCCAGTCTATCCTAGGAGCAAAGGTATAAGAATTGAGAGAGATTAAATGGGACCCTACAAGGTCACATGGAAGTACAGACAGAAGCACAGACAATGGGTTTGTTAGAACATGTAGGGGGAGAGGGATAGAAGTTATGCTGGTGGGGGTAGAAAGCAAACAGGCATAGAAGGTGGACAAGATCTCTGGTTTCAGAAATTCTGTTTGTTTTTGGATAAGCATTGGGAATTCTTATAGCCAAATATTCAAAAATGGCCACTGATTTTGTGTGCTTCCGTTTTAGGACATTCAGTGTAAACACACAAAGCCAGGTTTTCAGAAGTGCTGAGGCCAGGGAGTTTCTAGTGAAGTTAATGACTGCTGTTAATGTTAACTGCCTTTGCACAACAAAAGGCAAGAGGGTGCCTCAGGGTATGTCTACACTTTGAACTGGGGGCGGAGATTCCCAGCTCCAGGAGACATCCCTGCACTAGCTCTAATGGAGCAAGTTTGCTAAAAAAATAAAGTGTAGCCACAGCAGCAGGAGGGACTAGATGTCCTATCAGTACATCCCCGTCCAAGATGCTAGGTAAATTCTTGGGCTGGCTAACCTTCCAGCATTCGCGCCAAGGTGACTACACTAGTCTTAGCACACTAGCTTGATCAGAGCTAGGGCAGGGATCTCTCCTGGAGCTGGGAATTACTGCCCTAGTTTGAAGTGTAGACATACCCTTAAATTTTCATCACCGATTGTTTAGCGCTCCTGCTGTACTGGAAAGCTCTTCCCCTTCTGGGATACTGAAAGTAAAAAACCCAAACCAGTGTTTTCCCCAGGAATTGAAATTTTTGGGGGTGGGTTCAAATTTAAATGGGCGGGGGGGGGGGGGGCGCGGAAGAGGTCAGGGCCGATGAGGGGTGATACCATGAGGGTGAAGGTGGTCTGTATGGTACCATAGTAAAAACTGAAAGAGATACTTTTCATAACCATTAGATTTAACTCCTGTTTTAAAACTCACACAAATTAAAAGTTGGCTACTCAAGCCTTCTATGAAGCACTACATCTACATCCTTCTTGGTTTCTTGTTATAATTTTGCACAACTCTGTTAATGAACTTCTTAAATGCAATGTGTTCATCTTTGGTGGCTTCTCATGTGTCCAGTACTTCCATTCCTTCAATTGATACGCTCATTAGTTCATTCACATGATCAGGCAGAAGGCGACTTCTTTCAGAACACAATTCTATTCAATGATGAAAAACTCACTCAACTGTAGCTGTTGTGAACGGGAATAACAAGACATGAATTCCTACTTCTTTATGCTATGTTTCCTGGGATGAAAGATCGGGTCGAGCCACTAGTGATTATAAAAAGAGAGAAGTTGAAGTCAAATCTTCATTCATTTGTCATATAATATTCCACTCAATGTTCAAATTCTCTAGTCTGTCCTGAGCACATGGCAGCCGCATTGCTGGTAGTGCCTCACTCCACTCAACTGTCAGTGTTTTGTAGGACAGGGATCTGTAAAAGCTATGTAGAGGTTGAGTAGAATCTAGAAGTCGCTTTAAATTAGACATTAAATTTATAGCTTTTTAAAGGTCTTTTGAAGAGTCTGTAGCTTGTACTAGCGCTAGTTGGAGTAGATGGCCTCTGCAGTGCGTATAGGAGAGATCAGAGTTACACTTTTCTCTGAGCAAAGCTTGTACCCCACCATGTCTTCCAGAAAAGTTTGCAGCTCCATCAAATGCATAAGCAGCCATCTGTTTGGGGTCCAATTGACAAGCATTTAACTCTAAGATGTGAATTGTCACAGATGCAGCCGATGTATTTCTAGATGTTCAAATTATAGAACATACATCTACTGGCCTACCCCTGACATCAAGATAACGTACACAATGACTTAATACTTGATGCCCATTTGCATCAGTGCATTCATCAGACATGTATGCAAATTTTTTTGAATGTGGCGAGAGAATTCTTCACTTTTTCAACTGTTGAGTCTTTCACTGTGGCACTACATGCTTCTAGCCATGAGTTTCTTGCAGAAAGATAGTGCGCATTTGAGGTCTTGTTCGGAACCAGTGTTCAACTTCAGGATGAACAAGTTACAATGCACTTAACATTTTCCTCCAGTTTGTGGTGTGTGGTATCTCTTGCTTAAATAGAAAGTATGATGGCACAGCCATGTTTGTTCTCAAACTGTGTTGTGTCCCAGCATTCTTAACAGCCTCATTAACACTTACCGGTGTTGTACTTGGTTAGTGGAGACTCAGAGTTCAGAGGTAATTTCACATGAGTTCACCTCCCAGGTGGGGGCAAGAAGGCACCTTGCTTGTTCCAGCTGCTCACTGTTCGCTCTGGCCACTGTTTTTCGTTGTGCCACTGTTCACACCATCGCTCTGTTGCCAATGGCACTGCACAGTCACTCTGATCTCTGCAAGTTGGTCTCTTGAGGTTCCACCCAGCTCTCAGTGATTTCAGCTGAGCTCTCAGTGGGGGAACCTCGCTGCTAGTGCAGACTTGGCAGTCTCTTCCACAGAAACTGTCCCACAGCAAGTCTAAGCACTTAGACCTGATTATTAGTGATTTCAGCTGTAGTGGTCACTTAACAAAAGACTATCTATGGAGCCTAATCAGCTCTGTCTTTAAACAGCGGAGAGGGGCAGGTCAAATAGTACTTGTGACTCAGGCAGACCATCAAGCAAAACACCTGTCCCCACCCTCTCTTGATGCCCTCAATCAGCACAGGCTAAGTACAGTTCTACTGCCTTTTACTCATACAATAAGAACAACATTTCATTCCCTGCCCCCCACATTCAAGTGGTTTGTAACCCAAACCCAGCCAAAAATCTATCACTTGGGCAACACAGCTCTGTTTTGTGGATACCTTGGTAGATTAGGTGTGAATGTAAATACAATCTGGTCCTGAAGCCATTTCCCCCCAGCTGCCAGCTCATCACTAGCTGTCAGGGAGAGCTCATTTAGACTTGCTTACAAATCATAATTTCAAATTATTAAATTGGCCAACATCATCAAAATGAATGCACTGACATTGTCATATAAAACAGCTATATAAAAGGAAGCTAGTCTATGTTCATAGTTTTCAAAATCTATTATACTTTTTCAAATACACATTTTATCATACACTTTAAAAGCATATAATGTTTCAATTTCAATTCAAATGTCCAAACAATCACTAAATTGGCAACACTGCATGTAACTAGTTCACAAAACTGGGGGGGGGGAAGGGGAGAAGAGAAAGTCAGGAGAGGTGTAGGGAAAACCCTGACCCAAACCCAGTACAATATCAGGGGGTAGCCGTGTTAGTCTGTATCTACAAAAACAACAAGGAGTCTGGTGGCACCTTAGAGACTAACA